>NW_015169793.1:1076986-1138681 GCF_001447785.1 Gekko japonicus
AGTTAGCATGACTGATCCCACTCCCTTAGTACTTGTGTTGCCTTGCACCAACGTGTTCAGGGCAATTGTATTTTTGAGTCTACAAAACAGATGACAGAGTGGGAATGGGATGCAAACGACTTCTGTCTTTTCTCTATTCATTTGTATGTGAGATTTGTGAACTGCAAACACATAGGACAAAGAGTATATGAATTGGATTGAATGCCTAAAGAGCCAGAAACTATCTGCTTGACTGGAGCACTATTTTCCCTCTTATGCACAACTGTATTTCTGGTGTACAGATAATATTCTAAAGGAAGCATCTTCCAGTGTAAGCGCTGTACAGTATTATTGAAAACAAAAGTGGAAGTTTGCAGTATAAGAACCATGGGAACAAATGCTAAGCAGGTCTATTTTATTCAGGGAGGCTTATTCCTAGGAAAGTTTTCTAAGGACTGTACTGTAGAGCACCTACCATAATCTGAGTTCAGATGCTAGAGCTATACTCTGTGTGCCAGGGTTAGTGGAAATCATATTGGTAGGTATGTAGGCTTTCCTGGCTGTTGCTCCCAGGCATTGGAACTCCCTGCTCCAATTAGGGTTGCCAAACCCCCTGGTTTGCCAGGGGTCCCCTGTTTTTTGGGGGGGGGGTTCTACCCCCCAACACCCACAGCCACCCCTCCCCCTTCTCTCATGGAACCCGCGTTTCCTCCGAAGCTCGATCTCTGCTTGAGATCAGGCTTGCAGGGAAATGCCAGCTCTCTGCACTTAAAAGGGAAAGGCCGGCTCTTTGCTCTTAAAGGGGAAACGCTGGCTCCGTGTAATTAAAAGGGAAATGCCAGCTCCTTTAAGTTCAGGAAACTGGCGTTTCTGGAGATCGGGCGCGTGGGCGAGCGGCGGACATCCCCAATGTCACGTCATCATGTCGGTGATGCCCTGCCCCCTCCAGGACTTGGCAACTCTAGCTCCAATGGATGTTTTGTCCCTGCATTTTTAACCTTTCGGAAATTTGCATTTGGTTCCCTGATGGAATCTTGAAGTACTTTTCAGCTGCTGATTTATCAGTTTGTCCATTTTTATAGTCTCCTATTGTTGATTTATTAGTGCTTATATGTTGATTATATTTGCACTACTATTAGTTGTCATTTTTAGATGCTTCATTTTTGCATTGTATTTAAGCTTGAAATTTTTTGTGCACCTTGAATACTGTTTCAGAAGAAGGTTAGGCGGGAAGTCTTGGTAAATAAAAGGCAAAACTGAATACAAGGTAATGGAAGCAAAATGAAAAGGAAGGGATTAAGGGAATGGACAAAAGCAATCAGCACTTACCTGCCTGAGCAAAAAATAAAATAAAATGCTATTTGCAAAATGGGTTTTGTATCAGGCAACTGAGTACAATTTAGATTCCAAACAAGGTTTATTGTAAATTTTAAACAGGCATAACAATGCTGCGTTATTCTTTAAGGCAGCCTAGGCCCAGGCCAGAACTCCACCCTCCTACTTCCTGTTTCCTGTCCTACAGAATCTCATCTCCCAGCAGGCTATATTGTTTGTAGCCACTGCTATATCTAAGAATACCACAGTGGGCCTGATGGAGATAGCTGTAGGCTAGGAGGCAGGAAGTAGAAATAGTGAGGGAGTGATTCTGTAAAGTTCAAGACTGACTATATTTAAATATTCTTTAGAAGGTAAGACATGATTAGGATACTGGGTTGCCAGAACCCAGGTTCCAGTGGTTTTCAGGGCTTCAGCCCATTGCTGGCCAGCTGGCTGGTGGGGGAAACCTCGGCCCCAAACAGCCACGTCCCCGATGTGATTATGTCACCTAGAAGTGATGTCATCACATCAGGGACATCGCAGTGGATGCTCTGGTTTGAGGGCAAAACTATGGTAAATTTGGCCTAAAACCATAGAGTTTTGCCCTCAAACCAGAGCGTTGCCGTGACATCACTTTTGGGTGACATCATCGCATACGGAACATCTTGGAACATCCCCCAAATCCCCCCTGCTAGCTCAGCAAGGGGATCTGGCAACCGTATAAGGATATGTTGTCAGAATACTGTGACAGCAAAGCTGGGGTCCTTTACCGGTTTAATTTGTTTATTTTTAACATACTGTATTTGTTTGTTTTATTCCTAATAGTTATGGCAGGGTGAAGGAAAAATGCATTGCCCCCCCTTATAACAATGAGGACTAGAAAATTTGTTGTTTTTAATAAAATAAACAATGAAACTGAGACTGTAACAATACTTCTGTGTCTGATAGTAAATATAGTGCTTTTCCTCTGCTGTCATCGACTGTTCACATCCCTATACACATGTACAGTGTCAAATTACAGCAGCTTACAACTTTACCTCATATTTTACTGGCTGTTTGAAAACTGCAGTGTCTTTCTACTTTAGTGGCTTATTTACTTAAGCAATATCATGTTAAGTTTATATAAAAGCAAGTTGCAAATATGTTCCCATATTTAAAAGAGGAATTGTCAAGCCAAATAAGAACCTGTGAGAACAATACTATTCCTCTTCCTGCAGTCTTACTGGTTGTTGCATTTTATAATAAAGCTTTGTCTTATGAATTCTTTATTGCTCTAATTTGTACTTTTATTTTATTGTTGATGCTCAGTGAATTGGTGCACCTGTCTAAATAGAAGGGGAGGTCACGCCTCCTATAAGTTAGCTTTTGCCTAAGTGGTAAGCAATCCTTCCAGCTTTGCAGTGCAATAAAAAGTGATATATGTACCAACTTCATGTCTCCAGTCCTCCACCCTGACTGTGTATCTTCCCTCATTTCTGCCACTGCCTGCAGGCTCAGCTGTCCTCACCCTTTTGTTCCTTCTTCTGCATCTGCTCTGGGCCATCTGTGTCTTGTCACTCCTCTCTTGCTAGACTTTGTGGGTGTGTCATTCTCTCTGATGAGTCCTCTACCTCTCCTTTTCCAAATGTATTGATGATCACTTATGAATTCAGCCACCGAATATAATGTTCACCCCACTGGCAGCTTTTTGTTGAGGTTCTGTGTTAATATTTAGATGTGTGGCTTGTTAGCAAAGGCTTGTGCCTTACCTGGATGGGCACCTAGTTTTTCTTTTCCATGCTAGTGTCTTTTTTTTTTTTTAATCCTCCTAAGGGGAAATTTTTATTGTTTTTTTTAACAGACTACAAACTATAACCGAAAATATAGGGAAGGGAGCTACATCTAAGGAGAGAGAAAAAAGACCCACTACTAACTAAAAACCCAAGAGTAGGAGATCAATACATCAGCTTATATCAAAGTTATTTTAAAAAGCTAATAATACAATGAACATAGTCGGTTATGCTAAGTTATGTATCGGTTAACCATCCCTTTAACTGTTTAAAGAAATCCCCAGAGCATCCCAAAGTTATTTCGACACTTTTTTTCTTCCAGGCACAAATCAGAGTCCTTCAGCCCTTATTTATTCTTATCTTTTCGAATCCTCAATTTGTATGGACTTTTGGGGGCAGTCGCCCCCTTTTCAGAGGGAGAGTCCTCGTCCGACGACCCCAAGCCTAACTCGCCATCAGATTTGCTTTCTTCTTCTTCCTTTTTGTCCTCTTCTGGTTCCCCGAGCTGTGTTCACAGAAAGTAACATGCTTTAAAAAACAGAGTCAATCTTTTCTTTTTTATCGTGGAGTTTGAAAATGACGTCTTCTGGAATTAACCATCTGTAACTGATGCCGTTTGTCCGTAAGAAAAGGATTAGTTCTTTATAATTCTTTCTCTTCTGTCTTATGTCAAATGGAATGTATTAAAATCCTGATGTTGTTGTCCCCAATTTTCAAGGGTGTTCCCGTAGTTGCTTTCAAGATAGCATCTCTCACATGTCTCTTCGAGAATCTGACTACTATTTCCCCAGACAGATTATTTTTCTTGATGTATGATGAATAGGACCTATAGACCACATCCATCTCGCTATGAAGGTATTCCGCTGTCAAATCTGTCATTGAATCGTTGTTTCAGATTCTCTCCTTTTATTTCCAGGACCCCTTGGAACCATAGGACCAAATTTGCTTTCTCCATTTGTAGCTGTAAAAGTTTTGACTTCCGTCGCTTGCTTCATTTCCAGCTTTTGCACCTTTTGCTTAACGTTTTTGATGTTGGCGTCTGTTTCTTTCACCTTCTCTCCCATTTACTCCATTGCTTTTAAAGATTGAGTCAGTTGCAACTGCTGTGATGCCAAACTCTGACTGATTGTTGACAGTTGTTACTTGATATTAGTCATCTCATCCAGCAGAGGGTGCAAGGAATCAGTCAACAGTTTTGAGAGCTCGGTAGTCTCTTCCGTTCGAGGACTACCCACTAGTTTTGGTTTCAACAGCCTTTCTTTCTCCGGTTTCTTCCCCGCCATCTTTTTGGATTTGTTTTCAAGAAGTTGCTAAAGTCTCTGGTATTCACCCAAATGCTTATCTGCGCTCTGGTAAGTCTCTTAAAACAGATTTAAGTGCTTATTTTTCCGCTCCCCCCTCTTTTTGCCTATCTTTTGTCTGTGTGGTAAGGGGACCAATGTTAAGATCAGTGAATATACAACATATATATTACAAATTATCAAAAATACATGTGTTTATTACAAATTAGTTTAAAAACAATTAAACAATTAAAAACAAAAAACCAATTAAAAACCCCAAATATAGCCTCTGTAAGAATTTCAAATTGTACAATATGCACAATTAGGACCTTATGCAACCCTAAAACAGATGTGTTTTGGCCAACTGGCCTTCTTCAGTGGTCATGCATAAATGTTGCACATAGGCTCAGTTATTGCAACACTAATATTAATCAATATAAGGCCAAGTGAAAATTATGTTCTGATAAATATCAGTGACTCAAGGTAAGGATGTACTGGCCTCATGTGACATTGCCTTGTGTCCAAATCAATTGTGTACCCTCCTATTTTGGTCCAGGAGATTCAGTCCCAAAAGCAATATGGAGCCAATGTATTTTGTTATACTGGATCTGTATTGCTTTTGGAATTGAATCTCCTGGACCAAAATAGGAGGGTACACAATTAAAATTCCATTTTGGTTATATGTAACTGATTTGGACACATTTATGCTTAACCACTGAAGAAGGCCAGTAGGCTGAAATGCGTCTGTTTTAGGGTTGCATAAGGTCCTAATTGTGCATATTGTACGATTTGAAATTCTTATTGAGGCTATATCTGGGCCTATAATTGTTTTAAAACTAATTTGTGATAAATACAGGCATGTTTGATCATTTGTAATATTTGTGTTGTATATTCATTGACTTTAAAATTGCCCCCCCCCCCAATTTGTATTCATTTAATCGTTTGATATTTCTGCTACCATCAGGAAGAACATTTTCCATGTTGATTTGTTTGGCTCAGAATTTCTGTCGAATGCAGAGGATTCTGAAGTATTATTGTAGGGTGTTTGCTCTGACAGGCTGTTTAGCAGAGGTCACCACTGGTTCTTAATGTACAAAACTTTTCCATTCAGCGTCATCACTTAAACATTTGCATATGAATGAACTGAACACTTATTCCCATATCCATGATCACATACTCAATGAAGCTATAAGAATGCTTTCATTTTCCAAATCACTGGGTCCATATACAGAGTGGGAATATTACGAAGAATGTGGTGGCCCCATGTATGATCATATTGACTTGGTAGCTGGAAGCATTAGCATCACCGAGTCTGTGACACCTTTAAAAATATTCCAAGGACTGGGGGAAAGGAGGAGAGTTCTGCTTGTTTCTTCAGAGCTAGAGACTAGACAAGAGGAGCAGATTGGTATGAAATGTGGGAGAGCTTCCCAACCAGCCACATCACTCTATAAATGTTACATCTGTATCTTTGGCATCAGTTCATGTGAAGCATAAGCTAGACCTATTGGGCCTCAGCAATGCCCACAAGAAAGTGTGCCTTGGAACATACTCAACACTCTCCTGTGGTTGCATATTTCAGCAGAAGATCAGGAGATCTCAGAAAGATTGTCTGCTATTACTAATCTTCTAATTGAGGTAGCCCTAATGTTATACTGGATCTGTATACTGGTTTTCCAGATGAAAGTTTGAAAACCACCATTCCCATTAATACAGCTTTATGTATATTCTACGACCAAGGCTTACCCTTTAGCTTAAAATTACTGAATTTCCCCCCAGTTTTTACATATTAGGACAAGGATCTTCAACCCTGTTGAGCCTGTGACTACTTTTGGAACTCTGAGAGAGTATAGTGGGCATTGAGCACTGCCATAGAATCACTACCATGGGGTGGTGCCATTTACAAAATGTTGGGTGTTTCCAGCCTTTGGAATAGGTGTTGCCTACAGATTCAAAGGCAATTTTTCCTGGGTTCTTGTGACATACCTCCTGGTTCATGAAGGTGGGGGGGGGGAGTTGAAATTGGTTCTTTACTTTGGGGTAAAGAGAGACTATTTGGTTTCACTTAAAAAAACAAACAAACAGGTGAGCATCTGCCCAGGATGAGCTCAGCACGTTGCAAGTCAGTCAGATAGTAAGGAGCAACCTGAAGTTTTCTAGTTTTTTGTTGTTTGTTTTGTTCCATTGAATGGCAAGATATGAAACTGCCTTATACTGAAACAGACCATTGGTCCATCAAGGTCAGTATTGTTCACTCAGACTGGCAGAGGTCTTTCACAGAGGTCAGACAGAGGTCTTTCACATCTCTTGCTGCCTGGTCCTTTCAAATGGGGATGCTGGGGACATAACCTGGGACCTTCTGTATGCAAAACAGAGGCTCTTCCACTGAGCCACAAGCCCCCCCCCCCTTGGAGATTGTATTAGCATTAGAACAGGAGTGCTGCAAAGTGTTATGTATTCAAGGTTATTTCAGGACAAGTGGTGGAACTGATCCTGAAATTGTCTATGAATTGTGTGGGGAAGAAAAAGGAAAAAAAATCACAACTGCAATTACAATTCTGGCTGGTGGAAGATCTTAAGGGTACATATAGTTGGTCTAAATATCCCTATTGATGGACACTGTGATTAGGTGATTAAGCAGTGGTGGCTCTTAAAATTGAGTCAAATTTTCTAGGCTCAGAAAGTATGCTAAAACCACAAGACAGACAGCAAGGCTAAATCTCTGCATATACCCTATGGTTGAGTCACATATTCCTCATTTTAAGAAAGGTACAAAATTGGCACTGTGCACTCACTGAATCGCTGATACAATGCTTAGAATGTCCCATTATGACCTCTGCTGTTCACAAGCAAAGGTTATCCTTGGTTCACTGCTATTGTTTGATCCAATTAGTTTTTATTGACTGAGAAGGTCTTAATAGGTTTCATTTATGTACCTTGGTTTTATTGCAGTTTAGTCCTCTAAAATCCCCAGGAGGTTTCTAGAATAACAAAGATGTTATTAATGAGATGTTAAAGGAGTATAAACTTCATTTAATGTGAGAAAGTAGAATTTTCAGTTTTCTTTATTAAAGTTGGCATTGAACAAGCAGAAGCTGACATTGCTTTTTGTGTAAACTTGGATTATTCTCTTTTTTGCTGGGCTGGTATAGCTTTTTAAATAATGTCTGAAATCACATGAAAGATTTATTAAACTGGCCAGCTCTAGGGTGGAGCCCATAGGTAAGATGGTGTTCAGAGCTTATTGCATCTCTCAGTTTTTAGGACGTGATAAAGATTGTGGTTGTGCTGAGAGAACAATAACCAAGCTATCTTATTTTGGTGGGGGGGTTTTACTGTGTGATTTGTTTTGGTGTATGGTTTTATGAGAACAGCAAAATAGAATCTGGTATGTCCTAAATCTATGAGATATCTGCTTGCTTTTAAGTGACATGCTTGACTTGCAGAGCAATCCTGAGCAGAGTTATACCCTTCTGAGCCTATTGGCTTCAGTGGATTTATAAGGGTGCAAGTCTGTTTAGGACCACACTGTTAAGCAAATGATGACAGCTGCATTCTTGGAGGCAAGGAGAAAGATGCTCTTTTGCAAAAAAAAAAAAAAATAATATATATATATATAATATTTGGGATTAGAAGTGTATTTTTCCACCTAACCTCTCTTGTGAATGGTTATATTCTATACAGTTAGTGGTTTGTAGATTTCTAGAGGATATGTGCTGGGATTTTAAAGACAAAGCCCAAATAAAGGTGTACCAGGAATGAAACCTCTCTGTCTCTTGAGGTTAATTTTCTTCCTCTTGTAGAGAAACTTATCCCATTTAATTCAAATTTTATACTGTTGCTCAAAAATAGTTTCATAGGTTTCTAAGTACTGTTTTGTACAGTAGTGTGCAAAACTCTTTTTTATACTATTTTGAGATATTGGTCTAATAAAAAAGTACCTTGTGTTTGAAATCCTAGCTTCTAAACATTTTTAAGTTCCCTGAGATATTTTCATGATTTTTCCTATTAACTCTGCTTAAATGAAGCTCATAAGAAATTATGAACATTGAATGCAAAAGTAGATTGGGACAGGAATCTTCTAAAGCCAAAAACCAAAATACTATAAGTGGGGGGAAATGGTCCAAAATATCATGCTTTTGAAAGCTTGTTTTTAAAGAGTACTTTTGAAAGTTCAGGCAAGCTGCCTACCCTACTTGCGGGGTAGGGCGGGACATAAATATCAATCAATTAATAATGAGGAGATTCACTTAAATGTCCTTGAAATGCAAGCAATTAAGTGGGAAACTGTCCGATTATAATTAACCCCCCCCCGATAATTTTAAAACATTATTTGAAAATGTCAAAAGTTATCTAAAATGCTTCCCAAACTATAAAGTTCAATTGCCTGCAGTAATTAATATACTATAAACATTACATGTTAAATTAAGCTATGGCTGTTGATCAACCCATTTTAATGTTTCTTGTATCTTTTATTAAACGTCATCTATTTTGGGGTCTAGTTCTCAAGCCACTTACACTGAAATAATCTCATTGAAGGACTATGCAAATAAACCTGAATAATTTAGAACTGATTTTCACGTTGTTCATCTGTCCTAATTACTTTGTTTAAAATATATAACATTGATTTTTGTTTAAGTTGGAATTACTTAATAATGTGTGCATAATTGGGATGTGTTCTCTCTGTAGAGTTGGAGATCTAAATAGGATTAAAATTGCTCTTTTATGTACATTTTAAATCTGTTAAGCAGCTGAGCAGAGAATTGGTCTTAAATTTGTGGGACCATGGTTAATATTTCATCTCTGTGTCAGAATGACTGGCATAATGCAAACTTAATGAGAAATCAGGGGTGGTTGTTCTTTACATGAGTCTGATTTAACCCTGATTTGGAACCCTTGTTTGGAAGGAACACAGCAAACTATGGTTAGCTGCCAAAGGGAACATCTTTAATTAGTGGCTGCAGGTGAAGGGAGGAGTGTGTGAATTTGAGGTCCTGTGGAGTTGTTCATAGAATGCACATCATACCACTGAGTAGCTTTTGTGAATCTCTAGTTCTCAGCCTTATTTAATTTTAAAATTAAAACTGGCCCATAAACAACTGTGAGTGAGAGACAAATTTAAAATCCCACCCCAGCTCCTACAAACTCCTTTTGCAGGCTTCTATAAACTCTGGGACTTGAGAAAGCTATTTTCCCCCTTTTTTTCTTTTTTACAGCGTCTCGCACCATTTCTTCCCATCTGGACCATATTCAGATAGTATCAGGCTGTTTTTTGAGAGCTTTCCCCCATTAGTTAATTTCCAAAGTCATATTTTTCTGTAAACCTGGGCAATTGCCTATGTAAAGACCCCCATACTTTGTCTGTGGGTGGCCAGGTTTTGCTGTTACCAAGATCCATGTAGAGCAGGTAAGTTTACTGTTAGATACAGTAACCTGCCTTACAAGTTTGTTATGATGGTAAGGCAATGTTGTTTGTCTTTTTGTAATGCAGAGTTAAGGCAGGTTTCTACATTCTTGTGCCAGTGGGATTCTAACACACTGGCTGTGGTTAATTGTATACCAAATGAATATACATTTTTCTAAGGTTAAAACAAGCCAGGTAAAGTGGTATTTTACATAATACTAGATTAAGATGGGGAGCGCCAAAAACTTTTGGATGACAAATGAACAGAATAAATGCGAGAGCCTCGCAACACTGGAAAGCTTGTATTTGTTTGCCCATGCTATAGGACTCTTACGTGTTTTGAATTTTGCTTCGTCGTTGTTCTTGGTGAGTATTTTTGTGTGTATGTGCTTGTGGGCCTGGAAGTCATGGTGATTTCTGGTGACCCCTAGTGGGGCTAGGACGTTTTAGAGAGGCAGCTTGATAAACTACCTCTGCGTCCCCACCCTGGTATTCCTCGTAGGCTTTGGAATTCAGCTAAAGTGTTGTTACATTTCGTATACACAGTGGCACCTTCTGAATTACAACTCTTGGCAGCACATTCAAAGAATCCTGTATGTTTGCATATGACATCTTTCCCAGAAATAAGTGGCACACTCTCAGAATTGTTACTGCTTCAGGAACCATTCTGACAGAACCAGTTCAATCAACATTGTGAAATTCACTGCTTACCCTTTGGAAATATATAGACTGAATGTCTATATCATAACTGTGGGGGGGTAAGGATAGTGCAATCCCCACCCTCTTTTGACTTCACTGACATCTGTTTACGACAATCATTTGCAGGACTGGTATTACTGCTTGAGATCCAGGCAATGTGAAATTGTATTTCTGCTATAAATCTTTCTGAGTATATTTTCTGAACTCTTGTGTTCGTCATCAGAGGAAGACAAATGCTCCGGGGAAAACCCAGATTTCTCACATTTACTAGTTGAATTGCCATTCAGATACAATGAGCAGTGGCTATTACTTGCATACCTCTTGCACAAGACAATTCCCAGACTCTAAGGTGAATGGCAAACATTGCATTACAACTAGCAAATGGTCTGACAACATATTTTGTCTTGAGACAGAGGGTGTAGCTGATGGATAATAGTTATAGTATTTCTAAACTTGGGGGGGGGGGAATGTGAGAGATCCTGATCGTGAATATCTTGTACCATGTGTAGTTAAACAAGAGAGAAAACAGATTTTAAAAAAATATGGTCCAGTGATAAGTTGTTTATATGTGTTGTTTAAACCTTAAGTTTCTCTGCTTTTGAGTGACCAGAAAGTAGATGTGCCGGCATGCTTGATGCCCACAATACAGAAATAAAATATGCTGACATCTGTATTGATTGCGCCAAATTCAAAAACATGCTAACAGGATTGGCATGGGCAGGAAAGCAAATGTTACACCACAAAAGGTGGTAGGATCTGAGACACCATGATAATGAGAGTAATTTTTATTTTGGGGACAGCTGGAGCGGCAAACTGTCTTTAAAAAAACAAACAAACTTCCTACTGTGTGTCTGAAGGACATCTGTGTCAGCAAGCTGCCATTCTGTTTTCTGTGACCTCTGTGTACATATCCTTACCCTGTTGCACCCGGCTTGTTTATACTATCCTGCTTCTGTGCTGGAATGCCTAAGATAACTACTGGTGGATGTGTGGGGGAGAAGATGCTGTAATGCTTGCCTATTGCTATCTCATGAGAACTGCACCTGTGTTTTGTCTGATGTTCTGCCTGGTTCCCATGGACTGGGCGCGCAACCGTTTCATTAGCCCGCCAGCGGGAATATTATTCATTGGATATGTATCTGTTTGAATTTCCTTTATTATGCTCGCCCTAACTGTGTATCCCCAGTTCTAACAAAGAACGTGTTTGAGTATGTCTTCAATGCTTTGAAATAAATTTTGCTTTTCTTGAAAACGTGGATTTATTCTCGATGCTTGGGGATCCAACATATTGTTAGAACTCCCTTTCTCCTATCGTTCCGAATCTGGCAAGATCATGAGCGGAGCTGAGGGAGACCTACCGAAAACGGAGGGGGATTCAGGATCGGTCCCACACACCTCCGCTCCTTTGGTGACGGCAGCCTCGCTGGAGGGTGCCGTGGGGGGAACGATTCCCCGCCGGCCTGCACATCTGTCTTGGCCGCCTCCGACCCCTTCGCACTGGGGTCCGCGGAAGACTCAACGGCAGGATGACTGGACTATGTACAACACTCAAGGCACCCGTGAGGTGTACTCCCGTCGAGGGAGCGGATTACGTGAAAGTTTGTTTGACAAGGGATTGTTCCCAGAGCCGGGGGCTACCTCGGAGAAGGGGTGTTCTGAGCAAGACCTCGAAGAGTGGATGTTCGAGCCATCGGGGCCCCGAGGCCACGTAGAGGATTCGGAGGGAGCCGGGGGCTTCCAAACGGAAGGAGACTATGACCCACCCCCGGACTCCCACCCTCGAGATCCGATCCCTGAGGAAACCACCGGGGAACGACTGGAGGAACTGGAATACTCGGTGAGGGACCTGTTGAGGGCATTCCAGGATGTAATGGAAGCTCTGCCGGGGATGATGGACATTAGAATGGCTAATTTTCTTGATGCACACGCCGCGCAACAGCAAGTTACCCCAGCACCGGGAGTTCCCGCGCCGCAGGTGCCTGCCCAGCCACCGGCCGGACCTCCGCAGCAGTCTCTGCGGGCAAGCATAAATCAGCTCACTGCCTGGGGGGGGCGGAGGTGGAACACTCAGTGGGGCATTCCGGGCATAATGATTTACTTACAAAAATGTGTATCCTGCCTTTCTGCTCCCATGAGGGCCATCAAGGCAGCTAGTAATTTAAAAAACGTGATAAAAATCACATTTCAAAACCATAAAAATAAATGCCCCCCCCCCAAACATACTGGTGTTCTTTCTTGTTTAGTACAGGCTCAACTTCTTTCCAAAAGGAGCACCCCATGGCCCAACAAATCCCATTTCCTCTCATCCCACCACTATCTCACACTTTGACCCTACAACTCAGCCTCTCTAGCTGTCCCTGCATGTGGCACAGATAGCACTTATAGAAACACTGCTTTGGAGAGCCTGGGCTTTGGCTTCTTATCTAACAACCTAAGTTTGGGTTTTCAAGACTTCGTTACTCTATTTTCCCAGTGTCCTTAGTGCCAAAAAGTACTACAATCATCCCACATTGTCAGCCTTTCTGGAAACGACTTGATATCTCCAGCCTTCACAGATGGCAAGAAGAAGAGGAGGAGATTGGATTTATACCCCGCCCTTCACTCAGAGTGGCTTACAAACTCCTTTCCCTTCCCCTCCCCACAACAGAAACCCTGTGAGGTGTACATAAGAACATGAGAGAAGCCAGTGTTAGATCAGGCCAATGGCCCATCCAGTCCAACGCTCTGTCACACAGTGGCCAAAAATACCAGGGGCCATCAGAAGGTCCAGCAGTGGGGCCAGGGCACTAGAAGCCTTCCCACTGTTTCCCTCCCAAGCACCAAGAATACAGAGCATCACTTGCCCCATACTGAGAGTTCCTATCTATACCTTGTGGCTAATAGCCACTGATGGACCTCTGCTCCATATGTTTACCCAGTTTCCTCTTGAAGCCGTCCATGCTTGTAGCCGCCACCATCTCCTGTGGCAGTGAATCCCATGTGTTAATCATTATTTGGGTGAAGAAATACTTCCTTTTATCCGTTCTAACCCGACTGCTCAGCAATTTCATTGAGTGCCCACAAGTTCTTGTATTGTGAGAAAGGGAGAAAAGTACTTCTTTCTCTACCTGCTCTGTCCCATGCATAATCTTATAAACCTAGATCATGTCACCCCTCAGTCGCCATTTCTCCAAGCTAAAGAGCCCCAAACGCTTTAACCTTTCTTCATAGGGAAAGTGTTCCAACACTTTTATCATTCTAGTTACCCTTTTCTGCACTTTTCCCATAATATCCTTTTTGAGGTGTGGTAAAGGAGGGCATATGGTCAACATGTTTGCAAAACCAACCTCCTGCACTTTGGACAATGAATCTCCACTAGGAGGGCTCTTCTTTACTCTCTCTAGAGATAGATTCTTAGGGCAAGTTCTACGTAATCAGCTCATCTCTTTTGTATTCCTAATGGTGGACTCTCCCACTAGGTGTTAAGGACTTTGTCCCAGCAGGCACAGGTAGTCATGCTTATGTAAAAATATCACATAATAATAAGGACAATTATTGGGTTACCCCCTAGAAGACCACTACCTCCTCTGGCTTTCATATATTCCAAAATGTTCTATAAATTGGATTATCTTGGTATGGCTTTTTGTCTGCCAATTTAGTGGGCTGGTATGAGGCTAAGGGTAGATGGTGCATTTAAACTCTGTTAAGAAGAGCTATGCTGAATTAGACCATCTGGTTCAAGATCCTGTCTTGCAGCATAGCCAACTAGTTGCCCTGGAGGGCAAACAAGCAGGGCATAGAGGCTAAGGCTTTCCTCTTGCTGTTTCCTCTTAGCACTGGGTTTCAGAGGTCAACTGCCTCTGAATATGGAGGGTCTCCTCTCTCTGTAATGCATTTTGGTGTTTCCTTAGTAGCACACACTGTCATGCTGTCTGTTGTACGAGGGGCTCTTGCCAGCAAGTTCTAAATATAGCATTTCTATCCCGTTTCCACATTAAGCTAATTGTGTCAATTGAGCATAGTATGGTATCATCCACCTAGGCCAGGATTTGAAACATTTTCAGGCTTTAGTTTAGCTGACAGTTTAAATGTAGAATTTACCCCAAATATTCATATGAGGACTAAATCTTACGTCTACCTTTTGTTTTAGAACTCGGCTCTTCTAAACCTTCACAACTGAACAACTTTCGAAATCCTTTAGCCCTGTATAGCTTAATTTAAGAACAAACGAGCCCTAATTTGAGGGCCTATAGCTAAGAACTTTACTTACACTTGGTATTATGGTGTGGTTATTCATTAAACTTTTCATGTCTTTACGCATGTTCTAGAATTTGATCCATACCTGGTTTTGAAGATGGAAAAGCCTACTATTATAGATAGGTTACCTACAGGGAACTGAATCAGGAGTTAGCTTTCAAAACTTGTAAAAGCATTCCCCCTCTCATCTTAAATGTGTTACTGTTGGTTTAGAAGTGTGAGCGAATTTTACATCACACGAACATTTCCTCTCAAACTCTTGTGTTACCTTATTAACATGCCCTGTTGTATCACCGTCAGCTCAAGATACGTTATATGAAGGTTTGTATGTGCCATGAGATGTGGGGCATTCTCTTAAGTTAAAAAATCAGGCGAAGGTTGTTGAAAAAGGGGAGCCAGGCTTCCGTTTTACTCTTCAGTTTAAAAAAATACTAGAATGAGTATTTTCCCATTTGGAATTCCTGTAGGAACAAGCCATTGTTGTTAGGAATGGGAAAGAAAATCTTTTCCGGCCGACTGACTTCAGGATATTTAGGGCAGAGTGATCTGCCTGTTCACACAGTGTGATCAGAATAGATTCAGGAAGGGGAAGATGGTCGTTTACACCCCCTCGCATTTGTGTCTAAAAAGTTTTCTGACGCTGAACGAAACTGGGGGATTTGGGAGAAGGAGGCATCAGCGATCCGGCTGGCTCTCTCCACTTGGAGGCAGTGGTTGGAGGGGGCGCAACTGCCATTTGAAGTCTGGACTGACCATAAAAATCTGGAAATGCTGAAATCCCCCCGTTCTCTCAACGCTAAACAACTTCGTTGGGCGGACTTCTTTGCTAAGTTTCGATTCACTCTTCGTCATTTCCCTGGGACGGCTAATTCCCTGGCTGACGCGCTCTCACGCCTCCCACAACATGACAGTCAGCGTGAAATCATCATGGACTCTGTTTTTTCCCCCTCCCACCTGGGGGGGGCTGTGGTCACCCGTGCGCAAGCGCGCTCGATTCCGCGCTCTGATGAAACTTCGCCTTCCCTTTTCCCTGGGGGGGGGGGGGCTGGGTCCAGAAATATATGTCTGCTTTTACTGCTGATGATGATGCCTCCCTGAAAGCGTTGCCAGATTGTGTCCGTAGCCCTGAAGGTCTGATTTATTCTGGAGACAAACTGTATGTGCCTATTTCGATGAGGAGGGAGGTGATGGATTCTGCTCATGGTTCGAAACTGGCAGGGCATTGGAGTTTTGTTAAATCTCTGCAACTCATCCGCAGACAGTTCTGGTGGCCACAGATGCGCAAAGACCTATTGACTTTTGTTCGATCCTGTCAGACCTGTGCCTTAACTAAACCCAGGGGGGGTAAGCCTCCCGGTCTTCTGCAACCACTCCCTACTCCATCGAGGCCTTGGGAAGTGGTGTCCATGGACTTTATTACTGACCTCCCTGCGAGCAAAGGGAACACTGTTATTTGGGTGGTTGTTGATTTGTTTTCTAAGCAAGCTCATTTTGTGCCTTTTCCTTCCTTGCCTACAGCTCAGAGGTTGGCGAAATCGTTTATGTCTCACGTGGTGAAAATTCATCAATTACCTGCTAAATTAATTTCTGACAGGGGGACCCAATTTGTTTCTAAGTTTTGGAGGGAACTTCTTTCCATTTTAGGGGTGGAACAAGGGCTCAGCAGCGCGTATCATCCTGAGACTGACGGACAAACAGAACGAGTTAATCAGACCCTGGAGCAATATCTTCGTTGTTTTACTAATTATCAACAAAATGATTGGTGTGAATTGTTGCCTCTTGCTGAATATTGTTATAACAATACTGTCCATAGCTCCACGGGCATGTCTCCTTATAAAGCTGTTTCTGGTTACGACAGCCCCCCCTCCCTTTCCTGGAGGGGATGGGCCAACGTCCTGTGGGGGATGCTGATACATGGTGTACTTCCTTGCAAAATTCATGGCCTCTGCTATGCCAAACACTTGACGCAGCCAAGGCTGCTTACAAGACCCAGGCAGACAAGGGTAGGGTGGTGGGGTTTGATCTGAAACCTGGGGATCTTGTGTATGTCTCGACCAAGAACATTAAGATGCTGCGACCTAGCAGGAAATTGGGGTGGAAGTTCATTGGTCCATTCAAAGTGCGTAAAGTCATAAATAATGTGGCGGTTGATGTTGTTTTGCCTAAGAATTTACGTGCTCTGCATTCTGTTTTTCACATGAGCCTGTTGAAGAAGGATCCTGGCCCGTCTCCCTGGAGACCAGCAGTTACTCCTCCTCCACCTGTCATTTTGGAAGGGGATGAACATTTTGAGATCGCTGATATCCTTGATTGTAAATTGAAACGTGGTAAACTCTGGTACCTTATCGAATGGGTTGATTTCGGTCCCCAGCACCGCGAATGGGTGGAAGAAGGGGATATTCGGGCCCCTTACCTGATCCGTAGTTTCCACAAGAGGTTCCCGGACAAACCGGGAGGTCTCCCGCCCAGCCCGGGAGATCTCCCGCCCGACCCGGGAGGTGTGTTTTAAGTGTATTTTAAGGGGGGCAGTATGTCAGCAAGCTGCCATTCTGTTTTCTGTGACCTCTGTGTACATATCCTTACCCTGTTGCACCCGGCTTGTTTATACTATCCTGCTTCTGTGCTGGAATGCCTAAGATAACTACTGGTGGATGTGTGGGGGAGAAGATGCTGTAATGCTTGCCTATTGCTATCTCATGAGAACTGCACCTGTGTTTTGTCTGATGTTCTGCCTGGTTCCCATGGACTGGGCGCGCAACCGTTTCATTAGCCCGCCAGCGGGAATATTATTCATTGGATATGTATCTGTTTGAATTTCCTTTATTATGCTCGCCCTAACTGTGTATCCCCAGTTCTAACAAAGAACGTGTTTGAGTATGTCTTCAATGCTTTGAAATAAATTTTGCTTTTCTTGAAAACGTGGATTTATTCTCGATGCTTGGGGATCCAACAATCTGTTAGCAAAATATTTATGGACAGCTCTTTTTCATTCCTGATGTCAGGAAACTAAATAACAAAATATATGTGGCATTGGAGTTCTGCAGTTGGAAGTCTTAATGTGTAATTGGGTTTGAAAAGCTGTTTCTGGGGGTACCCAATATGGGTTGGATTCCCACCATAGCTTTAGCTGATACTTGCCCAGGTACAAATAAGCAAAACCTAGTCCTACATTGAAGACTGTTGTAGAGGAAGAGGAAGAGGAGTTGGCTATGATCTGGATAGCACAGGCAAGTCTGGTCTTGTCAGATCTCGGAAGCTAAGCAGGGTTGACTGTGGTTAGTACTTGGATGGGAGACATCCTTGGAATACCAAGTCAGGAAGACAGAGGCATGCTTTATTCAGCCACCTCTCTGAATATCCTCCAGGCCCCCAATAGGGAGTCAGTCAGCAGAGGCCAACATGACTTCCTGGTCCAGACACACACACACATGCACACCCCAAATACAAAAGAAGAAGAAGAGTTGGATTTTTACCTCACCCTTCACTTGGAGTCTCAGAGCAGTTTACAATCTCCTTCCTTTCCTCTCCCCACAACAGACATCCTGTGAGGTAGGTGGGGCTGAGAGAGCTCTGAGAGAACTGCTCTTGAGAGAACAGCTCTGAGAGAACTGTGACTGACCCAAGGTCACCTAGCTGGCTGCATGTGGAGGTGTGAGGACTCAAACCCAATTCTCCAGATTAGAGTCTGCCAGTAATAACTACTACACCAAAATTGCTCTGGCAAATGTGGAGATGAGGAAGTAGGGACAAGTTCTTTGGCTTTGGCATGACTGGTTGACTTTTACAAGGAAGGCTCAGATTAATGTTACTAAAACAGTAGCCTGTCCTCCTTGCTTAGTGTGCTGGTACTTTGGATAACAACCACTGAAAAAGAATGGAGAATGTTTATGGGATTTGATTTTTTCGGTTATATTTTTAATTTCTAAAACATGTTCTCCAACACATTTTCCACTGATGAATGTTTAAGAAATATTTTGACATATACTGATTAAACTAAAGCTCTGCACTGAACTGTGTAAGGAGCTCTGACATAAAAGCTTTCAATTTTGCAACAAGTGCTATAATGTGATTCCATGTATCCAGAAGTATTCTGTTTTTGCTGTTATTTTCTTTCTTTCATTCACCTCCATTGAGCGTGACGAAACATTAATTTGAAATATCTAAGGAACAATTCATATGCACCCATCTTTTTGATGAAAGGCGACAGGGCTGATTTGTTGATAGCATCTTCTGTGCATGTCAGTTTCTGGCAACTACTGCATGTGTAAATTGGATGTGGAATGCAATGACCTGACACTAAAAGCTGAACTATATTTTTACATTTAGTTTGTAGTGAGAGGCTGATTCTTCAAATCACCATTTACCATAGAAAGAGGAAAGAAATGTAGTCATATAGTGTGGACATTGAATGATCAGTGCAATAGGACTAGAAGTACAGAAGTGTATGACCATACCAGCTCAATAGGACTGGGAATACAAAATTAAATAACTATGTAATGTGAACAGCAAACTATGCCAGGCCTACATAGTGTGAGCAGTGCAGAATGTGGGCGCTTGCAAAGGTACAAGGCAGTGTAGTATCCACTTCTAGCCTCCCATTTGAAGGCACCCTTCTGGACCATCCTATCCCACTGCAGTTCGAATTCCATTACAAGAATGCCCTCCTGAACATGTATGTTTTGCACATTTTGATTATTGTACGATTCTTAGGGGTGTGTGAAAATATTAGTTCTACTATTCAATGTGACAATGCCAGGACTGCTTCCCATAAGTCCCAGGATTTGGGATGCTGTGGAATTAGGTAACCCAATGGTCTTCAACCCTTGTGGTGGGACATTTAGGCTATGGAGCCCAGCCTTCTGGGATGCAAGCTGGTATACAGCTGTAACTTTCTTTGCAGCTTTTTGGAACACCACGTTAAGGGTGCCATAGCTCCTGCCTCTCTTTGCACTCATATTGATAGCAGCAGCAAGTGAGGTCACTCAGTAGTGGATAGGATTCCTCTGAAGATAGCTTCAGAGGTCAGCCTTGTTGGTCTGCAGTAGAACAGCTAGATTCTAGTCCAGTAGCACCTTAGCAACCAACAAGGTTTTTTGGGTATAAGCTTTTGAGAGTCAAAGCTCCCTTTGTCAGATACCAGTCTGACAAAGGGAGCTTTGACTCTCAAAAGCTTATACCCCAAAAATCTTGTTGGTCGCTAAGGTGCTACTGGACTTCTTCTGCTTCTTGTCTCTAGTTCTCTTGGTCTTTTGCCCACGGTCCTAGCCTTGAGATTAATGATATCATAACCCTGTCCCACCTTGTTCATGTCATGTGACTGTAATGTCACATGCCTTCCTATCACATGCTTTGTGACTCAGTGGGTCCCAGGTCTGGAAAGGTTCAAGACCACTATGGTAATTCTACTAAATAGGTATAAAAGATCGTTTGAGATTAATTTATATGCTGGTATGGCAACTGTACACACATATGAGCCTTTTCCCAAGCCTATATGCCATATAATGAGATAACATGGATAGAAAGCATGTTTCTTCAAACTTTAGACAGGTTAATGGTTCTCTTTCCCATGGACATGATGGGAAAAGGAAGAACTACCTTATGCCTGCTGATTGCTTTAAAAATGAAACTTGGATGACTAAAATCATACTACAATAGAGGGTTTGTTGAGTAATTCATGCCTTGTGAATCTATGCACTTGCATGTCTGGACTTTAGTAAAAGAGTGTGTAGTTTCTTCACTTATGTTGGTGGATGATGTCAGATTTGATATCTGGGGAGTCTGTGAAGGAACAGAATAAAAAACTTTTGGGATCAGTTAGGTAGTTTATAGTCCAACGAAAGCTCATTCTTCAATAATTCTATTAGTCATTAATGTGGTACAAGATTCTTTTTTGTGTTTTGCTGTAGAAGACTAACATAAATACAGTGACATTAGAACATGATGTAATACGTTTTAGATTTAACACACTACTCCTAATGGTCTGGATCCAGACTAAGTTGGCAGTTTCTACCTTTTCTCCCTTCCTGTTGAAGACCCCCTTCATGTCATTTATCAGGGTACTTTATCCCCCAGGATCAGCTGGAGATCCGTGGGCTGCAGTGATAGTGGGGAGACAGGAAAGTTCCATTCTGCCACTGAAACATTTTGTCTGGATCCAACCCAGTGTGTGGCCATTGTGATGTCTGACCTAGGTTCTCTGTTTTTTCTCTCTACAAACATAAAGCTTCTGGTTCCTTTCATTGTGGAAAAGTGAAATGTGGATTTCATAGGAAAACCCCTGGGTTGTGGGAAGGCACATTTATTTTGCTAGTAATAAGGAAGACTATAACTGTGGACGACTACATCATTTCCAGCAAGGGAGAAGGATAAGAGATGCCGATTTTTTAAAAAAATATACATTTTATTTTCCTGCTGTTAAGATCTTTATCACATCTGTTTTGACATTTTTGCTTTGAGAAGGAAAATGTGGTCTTTTAAAGTTTCCATTAGGCTATAAGGTATATACTGAGTGTTGAAACACAAGTTTGTTTCTTGGCTGAGATCAGCAGAGCATAACATTCTCAGGGATTTATTCCTGCCAAAATCAGAAAACATCATTTAGGACAAATGGAGAGTTTGGCTTCTGTAGCATCCTTCTGATGCTACTCCACAGCTGCCCATCACCCAACCTTTCCCAAGAAATGAAATTTATATGAACAAAAGCCAAGATCCTAATAAGGCAAGTGAAAACATAGCTTTAATTTGTAGTTAAGAGTACTGTGATCTGGGTATGTGGCCACATGTTCTTCTGGCAAGAAGTGAAAAGTTCTCAAGCATATAATTATTATATCATTGCTTAATAAAGAGAACTTTTAAACAATTTATTCTACTTGGAGCATTATGCTTTTTTAAATTCCATTTTTAATAAAACACTTTGAAGGTGTCAGGAGAGTTGGCTGCTTTAGTTATCTAATTTCTTTTGACTCAGAGTACCCCCTATGGTATGGCTTTACAATTATAAGACTGGTACCGACCTTCTGCACTATAAATAGTGGGTGATAACTACAAAGGTATAAAGAGCTTGTTTTGACAAGCATGAATGAAGGATGGTTTTCCTGCTTATTTACACAATCAAGGCGTTTCCAGTATTTTAAGGCAGTCTTTGAAGCATTAAATCCCTCTCAGTGCTCTCCCCCCCCCTTTGCTGGCACAAAGGGAATAGAGGTTGGAAGCAACCAAGAACATCAGCTTGCACAGAAGCATCCCTGTCTTATTTTTATTTCTAGGTTTATTTCCTGTGTTGGGGGAAGGGAGATGGGAACACAGCTGCTCCCAGAGTTCAAGTGTCATAGTGTGTGCAGTTTTGACTGGGCTGCAATCCTTATGCAGTGCTGATTGAAAACAAGCCCCATCCATCAGACTTTTTTCTTGGTAAAATGTGCAAGATCGCATTTTGCATGTGGATCAGAATTTCTCTCAGTCTTTTTAGGGCCTGAAATGGTATGTAATTTGATTCTGGCTCTCCTGGGATACATCTTTTATTATCAGAATCAATGCAGGTTAGTTGTCTCCAGTTGCCACTGTAGTAGCTTAGCCACTATGACACCCCAGCTGTTTGAGAACTGGCTTCCTATGAGATCCTTCGAACATATAAAAGCTGCCTTATGCTGTGTGAGACCATGAGTCCATCTAGCTTAGTACTGTCAGCCTGGAATCAGCTTTCTAGGGTCTCAGGCAGAGAATGGTCTTTTCTTATACCTGCAACCTGAGATGTCCATCTGGAGAGATGGCAGGAATGGAAACTAGGCCCTCCTGCGCCCAAGGCATGCACTAACATGGAGTCACAAGCTCCATTTTCAAGTGTGAATATAAGAGTACAATGTGCATATGTGCCAAATATTAACCAGGCTCCATTTTCAAGTGTGAATATAAGAGTACAGTATGCATATGTGCCAAATATTAACCTGGATGTATTCGTATCCCTATTTGTTTTTAAAACGCAGGTGCAAAAGGTCTTGTAGGAGCCATCACCCCTAGTTTTAAGATGGAACTTCAGCAATAGCACTCTAAATTGGCATGGCAGCATTTCCTTTGAACACATGAAGTTGCCTTGAACACATGAATCAGACCCTTGTTTCATCAAAGTCAGTATCGTTTACTCAGACTGGCAGTGGCTCTCCAGGGTCTCAGGCAGAGGTCTTCCACATTACCTACTGCCTGGTCCTTTTAACTCCTTTTTCAGTTGTCATGCCCCATTCTTCTTCTAGAATATGCTTTTCCAGGACTCTGCATATGTATTTATTTATTCATTAGCTTTATTAGATGCCATTCTCAAAAGGTCAGCCCAAAAGAAATTAATTTTAAAAAAATATTTAAAAACCACCAGCAGTAAAATAATAAACTGCAAAGCCCATACAAAAAAACAAAAAACACCTATTTGGAAGAAACTGTAATGATGCTACTTCATGGACTTTAACCCCCAACTTGTCATCCTTGTTTTCTGTATTTGTAATGAAGTATAACTAAGCTATTCAGTAGCAAAAATTATTTTTACAAAGCTTGATCCCGTGTGGCCTCTGAATCACAACTGGGATTCATACCTGTGCACATCTCATAGACTTTTGGCCCTCCTGCCAGCCTTTGATTTGGGCAGTGTTCAAAGGAAGAGGAAAGGACAAATAATTCAATTTTCTTGGACTGCCAAGAAGTAGCAGCAGGATGAGTCAGTTAGAAGATGTTTCCTTTGGAGTAAGAGTTTTATAGTCATTAAAGCTGGGGCTGAATAATACTCTACCCCATTTTTTCTGTTAAATGAAGTGATGAAGCGAGGCTGCGTGTCACCTCTCTGCCTATGTGATGCACCTGCTACGTGACATCCTTTTGCTTGCCCTTTTCAGACATTACATGTAACAGGAGCTTCACATAAGTCCTCCCAAAAAGACTTCTGAAAGGAGTAGCACAGCAGTTTTTGGCTTTGGTACACATGACGCAGAATCCTGAAAAATCAGCATTTTATGTAGCGTGTATCTAGGAGCTGCGGTGGCTCAAGTGGTTAAGACGCTGAACTGCTTCAGCAGTTCGAGACCCGAGTGTGCCGCATGCCGGAGTGAGCTCCCGTCTCTAGTTCCAGCTCCTGCCAACCTAGCAGTTCGAAAGCAAGAAATTGCAAGTAGATAAATAGGTACCACTTCAGTGGGAAGGTAACAGCGTTCCGTGCGCTTTGGTGTTTAGGTCATGCCGGCCACATGACCTCGGAAACGTCTTTGGACAGCGCTGGCTCTTCGGCTTTGAAATGGAGATGAGCACCGCAACCCTAGAGTCGGACTCGACTGACTTTCGAGCAAGGGAACCTTTACCTTTACCTATCTAGGAAGATGCCAGTATATGATACCTTTTGAGAGAACCTGCTAATATTAGCATTCCAAGCAGAAGCATTCCAGTTGTTAAAGTAGCCATTGAACCACCTGTCCCAGTGTACTCCTAGATGTCTTCTGTGTTTATCAGATAGCCTTGTCCTTGTGGTGCCCTCTCTTAAGATTGCCTGCATGGCAACAGTTGGGTCATGAGCATTTTCTATGGTAGTCCTCTGGGATAGGTGTGGTGGGTGCCTTCAGTCACGACATTCAGGATACCATGTAAAAAGGTCTAATTTCAGAGGACTGTTGGTGGAGGGAAAGCAGTTTTGGCAGGCTGGGCTGTGTTTTATTTGTTTAATGTATTCATTTTTAACAATTGTAGTTTTAAAATTTTTGCTGATCGTTGTTTTTGTGTTTGTGGAGCTTGGTGTTGCTTTGTTAACTGTCTTAAGTCTAAGGCAGTGGTTTCCAAACTTTTTGGGCCACAGTTCCCTTAGGTTCCATAAACTCATCCCCAGTGCCCCCTTCCCTACCTATAAAAAGTATTATTCAGGTTAGCAGTTTGCATGAGTCAGTAAGGAAGATAATATCACTGACATTCAAAATAGTAAACATTAACTGCACATTTATTCACAATTCAATGAAAACTTTGTGATTTAGTTTATTCAACAAAATTGATGAACTTGATCCAGTTGATACCAGCTTTTGATAGTCTGATAGTCATTTAGCAAGAATCTTAGATATCACATTTAGTAACAACTTCAGTAAGTTCCTAATATGATGGAGGAGCATGATAAAGTGATACCAGTTATATGATGTCTGGTTTAATGCTACTTAGCAGGAGACTTAAATCACCACGTTTAGAAATCTGGAGTCAATTTCTTTGCTTGGAGAAAAGTGGATGACCACATATGATGGACCCCTGGCACTTTTCCACTAATTAGGCAGATTTCCCCACCAAAATTGGGACTGAGCAGCCCCAATTAGTATTTAGTTATTGTTTAAAAAGTCTGTCTGTCCCACCCTGTCACAATTATCTAATTTGTCTTTTAGCTCAGCCAAGGAACTTGATGGTATAAGCAGGAGCCCTCTTGTTTTTTTCCTTTCAAATGGCACTTGAGACAATAAGCATTCAAACAGAAATAACAATTTGATTTAACAGGCAGGGATTGAATAGTTGTAGTCAGGGGTTGGAAATGCTGAGGTAAAAATTATTACTATAGATTATACTTCTTGAAAAAATAAAATAGCATTGTTGAAGCTTATTTTCATATATTCTTGGATCTTAAGAGTGAGAGAAATTTGACTGAGTATTTTAGTTACAATGTTTATTCATATAGTTTCCTATGGCTGTTCGGGTTTCCTGGAGGCAGTCTCTTTATTTGTGTACCTAAACTCTCCACCTTTTGGAAGCTACAGTTTATTTCAATATCCTAAGGTGTCTAAAACTAATTCTCTTCACAACAGACCAGGGGCCTTCTCAGAGCAACCCTCCCTATGCAACTGGGCAGGAATTATATCCTCAGAAGATATAACCTGTTTCTTTTTTCAACTGAATGGGGATTTCAGCATACTACTCAGTAATTCCTCATCAAAAACTCAGTCCCAGTTCTGGGGTCTGTGTAAAATGGCCTTCAACTTAGGCTGACTCTTAGATATTCAATTCTGATACTGAATTCTTCCTCAGAATTGATAGAAAACAGTTAAGTCAAGGAGTCATTTCTCTTCACTCCAAAGGTAAACCTGTCTGATTGACTCTGTTGACTCAAACTGACTCTGTCAGAAGCCAACTGACTAACTGACTGACTTCCCAAAGACCAACTGGCCAAAAGACTCCAAAAAGGCCATGCCCTCCACACTCAGCTCATTATATGGTTCTCCTCAGCTGGCACTTGCCAGTCAGAGAGTGGGGGGGGGAGGGAGAAAGGGAGCAGCCTGCCATTCAAGTTCTCCATTCAGGTGAAGAGTTAACTCTTCATCTCCCAGCTCTCTGAAATTGCTGCACTAGCAAACCTGTTCTTAAGTGCAGTCTGTCACACCATACTAAAACCACATTCCACCAAATATGATGCTGGAAATGCAACAAGTAACTTTTTAACCACTGTCTGTGATGTGTGATAGCAACCAGACATTTCCTTCTGTAACCAAAACTCTTGGTAGGATTTCTTAAACACTAGCTTACACTCAGTGTCATTTTATAGTTCTATTTGTTATTCCTCAATATCTGAAACTGGGTTTATCACCTGATCTGAAATTTCCATAGAAAGAAAACCTTCAAATTGCTCAGACATATCTTCATGCAGTATATCCAAATGCAGATCATTATTTTTATTCCACCTTTCTCTTCTAGCTTAGACAGGCCTGGGAATTGGTATAGCTTGCAATGAATAGTTTGAATAGTTAACTTTGAAATAAATGTGGCCTTAATAAGGTTAACTTCATTTCCTTGCAACTGCAGATTAATTTCATTGAACCTTGCAAATAGTCCTGATAAGTAAGCAATGTCTTGCCTGATCTCTATGAGTCCATCGCTGAGCAAAGCATTTGTCTTCAAAAAAATTCCACAAGTGCCAAAAGTGTCTCACACAATTGCCTTTTGATAGCCAGTTAACTTCAGTATGAATCAATAAGCATTCAAAATCATCATTCTCAACACAGAGCTCCCAGAATTTTTATTTTATTCACTGCAGTAATGTTGGTGTGTAATAACTTGTGTAGGCGACCACTGAGGATTTTTGCACCAGATGTTGGTGATGAATGATGTATCGGACTGTTTTTTTCAAGTAAGCAATACACCCATGGAAGTGACAAGTCATTGATGGTGCTCCATCAGTCGCACAGGCAAGTATGTTAGTTAGCGGAATTTCCTTGCCTTTGAAGAACTGCTCAGCAACACTAAATACTGACTTCCCATAGTATCTGTTCTTAGTTGCCTTGCAAATAACAACTTTTGAGCCAAACTTTCATCTTTTATAACGTACACATAAGTGAGAAGAAAAGATTAATTGCCTGGCAAAGTTGACTCATCCAGCTATAATGCAAATTCTGTTGTCCTTAGTATGCTGTACAATGTATCTTTCGCATTTTCAGTCATGTCTTCTATGCGTCGTTGCACTGAATTGTTGCTAAGAGGAATCGTCTTAATTATATCGTGTAGTGACTTATGCAAAACAGTACTCAGAATCTCACTAACTGCTGGTAGGATGAGTTCTTTACCAATTGTATGTGGCTTTCCACACTTAGCAATCAACAAATAAATACATAACATTTGTCATGAAGCATTGCAAAACATGCTTTAATGAAATAATGTCAAAATAAGTGCATATGTGCCATTAGCATCACCAAAACAAATAAATATTTACACTAAAATTAAGACAAATCTGGAGGACAGCAAGCGCATAGACATAAACTTTAAAAATTAAGCATTCTAACACTCTTTGGTCAAAATTAAAGGTATTGGCCGCTGGTATTTTTGGCCTGGCCTGGATGGATCCAACATTGGCTTTTCTTGTGTTCTTATGGATCCAAATCTCTCTTTCCATTTGCTCTGTCTAGTTCTATAGAGGAGAGAGCTAGAGAAGAACCAGTTTTCGTGTTTCTGCTGCCCTTCCCTGCAGTCCTCCACTTCAACCTGATAGTGTTCTTGGGAGTTCATAGACCCATGACGGGACAGCTTTTGGGGGCTATGGGAGACTGCAGTGAGAGGGGAGAGATGTTACACAGCTCTGCTGGCCCTGCACAAGATCCAAACCAGTATTTGTATTACAAGATCAAGGAAACTGGAGCAGGGCAGAAAAGATCTAATGTATTATAATATTCAACTTAAGTTTCCCCTTTTCTTAGTTTTTCTTAAGTTTTTAAAGTTTCCCCCATACTTTTATACTTATTAATCTGAATGATCACATCAGCTAAGTGTGAGCACATATTTTAAAAAATAATGGCTTAAACTTAAAGGAATAAAGAGGTTTTAATTTTACCTCCTTTTTAATACTTTTATTGTTTTTTCTTTCTTTTTATTACTGTAGTTCTGAATAAAGACAACATTGTATTTTCTTTATAAAGGTGTATCTAAAAGTATTTTTGCTGAAAATATACCTAAATTTCTCCCTAATATTTATAATTACCCACCATCATTGTTCCTCTTATTACCAGAATTTTTATTTTTTGTACCCTAAAATTTCCCTCAATTACCCAATTTTTTCTACCCACTAGATTTTTCCATAAGCCGTCTTTCCTTTTTGAAAACAGTTAATGAGTAATTTTAAATCCTTGTATAACCTAGAAATATTAATATTGCGTAAGTAAAGGTAAAGGTTTCCCTTGCTCGAAAGCCAGTCAAATCCAACCCGAGGGGGCGGTGCTCATCTCCGTTTCCAAGCCGAAGAGCCAGCGTTGTCCAAAGACTTTTCCGTGGTCATGTGGCCGGCATGACTAAATGCCAAGGTGCATGGAACGCTGTTACCTTTCAACCGAAGCAGTACCTATTTATCTACTTGCAATTTTTTGCTTTCGAACTGCTAGGTTAGCAGGAGCTGGGACCAGAGATGGGAGCTGACTCTGTCACGCGGCACTCGGGCCTCGAACTGCCAAGCTACTGACCTTCCGGTCTGCAGCTAAGCATCTTAACCACTGAGCCACCACAGCCCCTTAATATAGGGTAGGCTGTGAAAAAATAACAGTTATATAGCTGAAGCTCACTTCAACAGTAACTGAGAACTCAGGACAATAAATACCACACTCAAAACTATTATGTTAAGGACTTGCCAGCAAAAACTTGATAAACATGTGGTGATGGCAGTTTCTCAAGAAGTGGTCTACTGCTCTGGTGGTGTATTTACTAAAAATGCTGATAGGTTTCCACCAGATTTAAGCTCTATGCAGAGGCAGAAACTTGGAGTGCCATTTGCCAGCATCTTGGATGTAGCCTAGTCATTCGTAAATAAGTGAACAACATAGTCAAACAGGTCCACTTCCAGTTCCTCCCTGCTGCCTGTTTGCCTCTTAGCACCCCCCAGGTAATCACGCAAGCTCCCCTTGGGTGGTACCCCTCACTTTGGGAACACCTGGTGAGGTGAGTTATAATTTTTTTTATTAAACAAAGCAGCTTTCAAAAATGACATACTCTACAATGGTTTATGCAACAAGGTTTCTCATATCTGCTTTAGGCTCTGGGCTTCTCTGCTGCAATATGAAAGCCTTTTATTTTTAAACATTTTTATTGCTTTTCTAAACTACACACCCATAGGGTTTGGGGATGGGAACAAACTAAAACTACGAGTAGCAAGAGATCGTTAATACAATTCTTTAAAGTAAGGATAATTCCTTATTGTCAAAATAGTAATGCATGAGAGTTAATACAATAGTTATATAGAAGATTGAGCGAGTGTTCACAAACAAATTTGGTTAGAGTGCATGCTTCTTAGTTTAGGGTTATTAGTTCCTGATAATTATCAGACCATTAGAGTTTCATTATTTTACTTATTTCCTTCCTCTACGTCCTTTTTATTTTTGGGAGACTTAGGAGCCGTAGCCCCTAGTTCTGCTTCAAAATCTAAGGATTCAGCCAACAAAGAGTTAGTAGAACTTTCCTCAATTTTGTTTTCTTTTTTTTCTGCATCCTTGTCGTCCTCCAGTTTCTCAGATCCATCTTTATCTTGTTGTTGGTGCTCAAGAAATTTTTTCACTTTGAAGACAGAGTCAATTTTTTCTTTTTTGCCGTTGAAGTTGAAAGTAAGCCCTTCCAGGGTTAACAATCTGTATGGGGTGTTGTGTTCTTGAAGAAACCGTGCCAGGTCTCTGTACTGTCTTCTTCTTTTTCTGATCTCAAATGGAATGTCTTTTAAAATTTTAGTTTGTTCTCCTTGGATTTTCAAAACAGTTCCACCTGTTGCTTTCAGGATTAAGTCTCATTGACCTTTTTGAGAATTTAACAAATATTTCCCAGGAGCAGCTTATTGCCCCCATAGACGGAATAAAGAGTCATACAACAGTAGTTGGGAAACTAAAGGCCACTTTATTTATTTACAAAACAATGGCACGGGCTAACAGTATGAACCGGCATGGTCAAGGCCTGGGGTCACTCAAACCCAAACCCCACCCTTGCCATAAGACATTTCTGAGCAGATAGCTGAAAACCTGAAAGAGATTTTAAGCAAAGAACTGGCTCCCGTGTTAAAGCAGAAGCAATACAGCTGCTTACAGCGGGCTACGTCCTGGGGGTCAGGTGCATTGCCCGTTCTGAAATCTCAGGACATATGCTGATTTTTCCACTTGGATGGATAGCAATTGGTGATTCTCAGAGATTTTATCCTTTTCCACCACCTCCAGTCTTTGTTCAAACTTTTTGGACTTAAGAGCAACTTTTTTTAGCTTCTTATTTATCTTCTCTGTTTTTGCTGAAGTATCTTGAAGCTCCTTGTACATCATATCCATTTTCTGGTTGAGAGTGGTCATCTGATCCACTAGAGGGTGCAGGGCTGCAGCAATCATTTTGGGTAAGTCTGTGGCTGTTTCTGGTTTGATAACTGGAGACGATGAGCTGGCTGCTCCTGTAAGTTTCGCTTTCGCCACCATTTTTTCTGCACGCTGCGTCATTGTTTTAGTAGTAGGAAGTTTTTAAAAGTCTCGGCCTCTTTAAATCTGGAAATATCGCTTTGTTGCTAATCTGCACCTCACTCCGCCACCATTCACTCTTTTCAAGCCGCCCTCGTCTCCCGCTTTAACTCAGTCTGTTTGGGATGGGGATCTCCCCCCACCCCGTCGCTTGTTTGGGCCTTCAGGACGGCTTTACTACCAGCAATCAAGTGGAGACTCGCTAAATCGTAAGTTTACTCCTGTTCTTGTGTTCATTTCTGTGGTAGGGAAGATCGGTTCAGGAGGGTCTCTTGCGCGCTCGGTCTGGTGTGCGCCTCTAGGTACCATTGCTGGGTCCGTCCCGTGAGGACCTATCGGGGCAAAAAGCTGCCTCCATCCCTTGACATTCCGCCTTGGGAGAGGCACCTCTCACGTCCCAGGCTGCAGCCCTCCTACAAAGGGTTGCGGGAGTCCAAGATCAACTCGGACCCCTCCCCATCGGCACGTTTGCGGGCCGCTCACATCAGAGCAATGATTGAGCGCACCCACTTGCAAGTCACCAAAAACGGGAGGTTCACAATATGAAAGCCTTGTGAAGCCTGTAAGAATGGTCTAATCGGTTTCTTCTAGATTTTATGAGTGGACTAACTAAAGAACACTCATCAGTAAAACAATAACTATTAAAATCAAAAGTATAAATGTTTGCACACAGGAGACAGACTGTAGATAAGGGATTGTAAAAGCTCTGGGTGATGATAACTGTTTTTATCTTGGCACCTAAAATAAGGTCAGTGCCTCATTATGAGCTTAAAGTGGGAGGGTACTCCACAACCTGGGAGGCAATGCTGAAAAAGCCCTGTCCCTAGTTGTGTTCACCTCACTTGTGCTGGTGAGTGCACTGTTAGCTGGGCTCGTGATGATGATCTTAGTCAGCAGGGTAGGTATGGGAGAAGGCCCAAGATGATTAGGTCTTTAACAGTGATTACCAGAATTTTGGATTGGAGCAGGCAAGTCAGGGTAGATTTTTCAGCTCAGGCTGGCTACTGCATTGTAGACAGTCTTCCATGGTAGCCTCATAAACATTACATTATCCTAGTTTAACCTGGGTGTGATTGGTTTGTGGATCAATGGGATCAAGCCAGGTTTTTGAAGGCATAACCAAAGCTGATAGAAGGCAAGGATCTAGCAGCAACCCCAAGCTTATGAACCTGCTCTTTCAGGCAGACAGGGATTTATGTGCAAGCTAAGTAAGCGACTAAGTTAGGGCCTCATAACCAGGGGTCCCTAAATACCTAAAACCCCTAATAATTGCCATTTTTGGCCATGCTATGAGGGCCTCCTAAACTTGATGCATTTTAGGACCTCAGCATGTCTTAATCCAGCTGTTTTCAGGGGGAGCGTACCTCCCGATCAGGCTGACTCCTCAGTCACTGAGTAGCTTTATCGTTGGTGAATACTACCTTCGTCTCGTCTGGACTGAGTTTTAACTTATTGGGCTTTGCCCGTCTCATCATGTTCTCCGTGCATTTTTCTAGTATTTCTACAGACTCAGCAGATTTTGTTATAAGGGAGAAATAGAGCTTGGTGTTATCTCCAGACAATGCCTCCTAGCCGTTTCGTATAGATATTAAATGGTATGTGAGGCAAGATGCTGTCTGGTAAGGTATCACCAGTCTCTTAGGCGCAACACTGCTACCAGCATTCACCAGCACAGTGGGTAGGATCACACTGGCTCTGCCCCTGCCTCTGTGTGATTGCCTGGTCTGCAGGGTGTGGCCATGTGGAGGAAGTGGCTGTGAGAAGCAGCACTTTATTTCTGATCACAGAGTTGACAGCATTTGCATGGCCACTTTCTCCATGCAGTTGCACCTGCAAATGACGAAGAAGAAGAAGAGATTGGATTTATACCCCCCCCCCTTAGCTTGGGAGTCTCACAGCGGCTTCCCCTCCCCACAACAGACACCCTGTGAGGTAGGTGGGGCTGAAAGAGCTCTTGACAGAAACTGCTCTTTTCCAAGGACAGCTGTGCCAGAACTATGGCTTGCCCAAGGTCATCCGGCCAGGTGCGAGTGGAGGAGTGGGGAATCAAACCCGGTTCTCCCAGATTAGAGTCCGTGCACTTAACCACTACACCAAACTGGCTCTCGAGGCACAGAGGCAGGGGTGGGACCACCATGCTTGTTCCTGCTGTTCCTCCTCACATGTTCAGTTGGTGCACAGGGTTGTCATGTGAACCATACTGAAGTTATTTGTTCATCTGACTCTTCCAGTTAAAACAGACTGGACTGGATTCTTCTAGTCATGTTTTTCTAGTTAATCACTTGATTACTTGAATTCAGTTATAATGGCTCATTTTGCCATACCTTTGTATTTGTGGTAATTGAGAAAGTGCCTCAATACTGTGCTGAGGAGATGGTATATTCCCTAGATATGCAGGAAGCAGTAACTTTTTGTATCATCAAGACAAAGACTTCTAGAAAGTGCAGCCATTTATCTCTGGTGACAGTCCTCACATGATGTTGTCACAATGCAGCACTCCTTATAAATTGGCTAACGTGCCATGTCTGCATGAGATGGATTTGCACTTAGTGAGATCAGTAATATCTTCGAGGTATGATGTTTACTACTTGACCTGCCTGGCAACATTTATCAGTCACTACTGAATGCATGCAAGAGGAAGAGTCCAAAGGCTGCCCCACGAAGTATGAAATGTGGAATCAATTTGTGTGACAGCTCTTAAAATCCACCACTTGCTAATTGGTATCCCAGTTGTCTCCACAAAGAAGAAAAAGGCTTCCACATAGATTAAGATGGGTAGCCGTGCTAATCTGATTCTAGCTGTATTTGAAGAAGTGAGCAGTGATTCTCGAAAGCTCATGTACTGCCACATATTTTTTTAGTCTTTAAGGTGCTACTGGACTCTTGCTCTTTTCTAAGGCTTCCACAATTCATTCTCATAATAGGATAATTTAGAGAATGATTCTCTGTGGTGGATAGGAGGAGGAGATTGGATTTATACCCTGCCCTTCACTACCCAAAGGAATCTCAGAGTGGCTTACAAACTCCTTTCCCTTCCCCTCCCCACAACAGACACCCTGTGAGGTGGGTGGGGCTGAGAGAGCTCTGACAGAAACTGCTCTTTTTCAAGAACAGCTCTTATCAGATCTATGGCTTGCCCAAGGTCATCCAGCCAGGTGCAAGTGGAGGAGTGGGGAATCAAACCTGGTTCTCCCAGATTAGAGACCGCACACTTAACCACTACACCAAGGTCATCCAGCCAGGTGCAAGTGGAGGAGTGGGGAATCAAACCCGGTTCTCCCAGATTAGAGACCACGCACTTAACCACTACACCAAACTGGATACCATTGTGCAGGTACTGCTGATCCTGTTTTTCACTGCAGGCCTAGAATTCTTCAGGTAACCGGTGAGGCAATTCCTTGAGGCTAGAAGCATTCCAGAAAGTTCTATGCCACACCTGCTCAGGTTCAGATTTCACTTATAGATATGCAACCTGTTTAATTTTGTTTCCTTTAATGCTTGGAATTTAGGTCCAGCGAAGGTTAAATCTGAGCTCCAACATTTAGGTTTATTGAACACTTACTGTCCCCCACCCTTGCTCGCAGCTGTCTTTTGTAAAGAATTGCTCAGTGTAATAGGTATTTTTATATATTCTTGGACTCAAAGTATTTCTCTAGGCCAAAACATACTTGTTACATAGGGAGTTATAATAGTTAAACTTATAAGGACAGTTTTGCCAGAGTTTAGCAAAGAAAAGGTTGCTTCTATAGCATGTCAGACCAATTAAAATTGTGAGTGCAAACTTGCTAATACATATTCCAGGGCACTCCTGTTTCCACCCATATGAGATGGTGATGTGTAGTCTTCCAATCTAGGCCAACACATTTTTTTTCAAAAGCAATTGACTTTAATTAGGGCTATCTTTTCATTCTTCAGAGTTGAAATATTCCAGGGCATGATGTAATGGAACTAAATACTAATGCTATAAGGATGTACAGTCTGGCATACAGTTCTATATACATTCAATACAATGAGAGACACAAAGTTAGGCTGAGTAGATACTTTAACTCAGAGGTTCCCAGACTTATTTGGCCTACCGCCCCTTTTTCAGAAAAAAAATTACTCCACGCCCCCTCTGGAAATCTACCTTCAAGAAGTGGACAAAAAGATGCAGTGACAAATTTGCACATAGTAAAGAAAGATGTTGTTGTAAGTAAAGAAAGATGTTGTTGGCCTGAAGCCGGAGGCCAGCAGCAGCCACCACACAATAGCCCAGCAGCAACACCAGTCTTACAAGGGTGCACATGCAGCTGCGATTGGCTGTGGGGACACCTCTCCCCCTCCCCCTCCCTCCCTGATCCCAGGGAAGACAAGGAGAAGGCAGCAAAAGGCTGCTTTAGATAGACTCTGGACTCTTCTTTCTTTATGCTTCCACCACCCACTTATTTTTATTCAATGCCCCCCAATTGCACCCAAAGCTCCTACTGCCCACCTGGATCATTCCAGCGCCCCCCCCAGGGGGCAATATTGCTCACTTTGGGAACCAGTGCTTTAACTGGATCAACTTCTGTTCCTGAAAGTTCAGGACACTTCATGGAAACATTCTTATCAGGGATGAACATTACAAACAAATTTAGAGTCTAATGGCACCTTTAAGACCAACAAAGGTTTATTCAAGGTATGAGCTTTCGTGTGCATGCACACTTTATCAAATACGTTAGAATGGCAGGCAAACCAAGGTAAGTGCCTCACCATTCCAATGTATTTGAAAAAGTGTGCATGCACACAAAAGCTCATACCTTGAATAAACCTTTGTTGGTCTTAAAGGTGCCACTGGACTCTAAATTTGTTGTGCTGCTTCAGACCAACATGTCTGACCAACTGGATCGAGCATCACAAAGTTAGAAATTGAATTTTGTAATCTTCAGGAGCGCAAGGAAACCATGAAATTTCCCAGGGTATTATGTTTGCACCTCTGAACTGTAGGGCTGTCCTTTGTCAATATGACCTAATTTCTAATTCCCAATTAAGTCAAATTTTAGGCACCTACAACTCTTGCATGAGCTACCTAGCTCTGCTTGGCCTGCTCCAGTATTGTGTCCCAACACCTTCTCACCTGGTCGAGTTCTTGTTAACTGATTTTGTCAGTCAGTCACCGAGAGCCAGTGTGGTGTAGTGATAAGAGTGGTGGACTCTAAACTGGAGAACTGGTTTTGATTCCTCACTTCACATGAACCCTACTGGGGCCAGTCACAGTTCTTTCAGAACTTTCTCAGCCCCACCTACTTTACAAAGTGTCTGTTGTTGGGAAAGGAAGCGAAGGAGACTTGTAAGCCACTTTGAGACTCCTTAAGGTAAAGAAAAGCAGGGTATAAAAACCAACTGTTCTCTATGATCATGGAGATAGGGTATGTGTGAAGGGCTGATAATCCTAACATTATTGTTTTACCAGACCTAACCATATCACAAGCAAAATATTACAGCGCATCAAAACATTTACTGTCAAGTTCACAAATTCCCTGTGGCCTACCAGAATCTCCCTTGGTTACAGCTTGCTCTCACCACGCTTATCTTTTGTCTCTAGATTGTAGCTGGAAAAGCCAGACAGTATCCATCTGTATTTGACTCTGAGGCCAGTGCTTGCTAACATGTCTTCTCGTTCACGTTTTGGAGTTTTCAGTGCTGTTACACATATGTTGATGGTTACTCTATACTTTATCTCGCCTTATATATATTTGAGTTTTCATGTCCCTCTTGCCTGAACGTTCCACACGCCCCCACAGCCTTTGGCTGCCTGGTGTGTCGCTCACCAGGGGCCTCTACCCATTGGTGGCTGCGTTGCCTCAGTCCCGCCCTTCCCTTTCATCTCGCACAGCGACGGAAGACAACGAGGTTTCTGCAGGGACGGAAGCAAAGCTGCACCATTTGAAGCAAAACCTCACTCCAGCCTTCAACGGGCTGCTTATGGGGGGGGGGAGACAAAGCACAGCCAAGTCGGGAGCCCCCTTTCATCGACCATGCTGCCTGCCTGTCCCTCCAGCCCAGGTCACTTGCCCACAGCCTATTTCTAGAGCTCATTGTCTCCATTTCCACAATGGGCCTTCTTCCTAATATCTCTCCTTAATATAAAAGAGTTTTGGTGTCCCTCCTGGACATGCTCCCTTTTGCTCTCACACCTGCCACTCTGAAGGATCGCCTGGCTGCATTGGCTGGCTCCCTTGCCTCCGTCCTGCCCACAGGTCTCTGGCTCACTGTGCTCTGAGCCACCTGAGGGGATGGGTGCTCCGGCGGCCGGAGGGTGAGCAGGCCTACTGGTAGAGGTGGAGAAGATGCGCAAGAGCCCACACATGTTCAGAAATGCCACGGTCGAGGTGGGGGCAGGGCGGCGAAATGCTGCTGAGGCAAGAGGTCCCCCCTCCACTAGCAGCCCTGTCGTCATCGTCCGGGGTTGCCGAGGCGGCTCTGCCACCATCCCGCACTGTGCCCTGCCGCCGCCACCAGCGCCACCGCTCAACACACTGAGAGGCCTCCCTGATGTGGGCCTGCTGCCGCACCAAGACCCTCCTCCTGTCCGACCCCGGCGGCGGGAGCTGGGACACAGGTGCCAGCGGAGTGGCTGTGCTCTACTCCCACTGGGCCTGGGGGATGAGGCCGCCGCCACCCCTTCTTCTCCCGAGGGGGGGGGCTGGCAGGCGGCTGCCCAGCTAGAGCTCGTTGCATTTGTCGCATTTGTCTCTGCAACGGGCCTTCTTCCTAGTATTTTATATTGGACTGTAGCCATCCATACACTTCTCAAAACCTTATGACACTTCAGACTTTTGAAGAGGCAGTGGCAATTTCTGTCCCCACCCCGATCCCTATTTTGCCCCTTGTGCTATTCTTAAACATTGTTCCAAGGGATTCAGCATGCTGAAGGTGAGAATGGAAATATCCTTCTTCACAAAGTTTGCAGACAGTTGGGTACACAGCATGTCATAGTTTTAAGTGAAAATATTGTAGTGGTTAAGTGCGCGGACTCTGATCTGGGAGAACCGGGTTTGAGTCCCCACTCATCCAATTGCACCTGCTGGATGACCCTGGGCAAGCCATAGTTCTGGTCAGAGCTGTCCTTGAAAAAGAGCAGTTTCTGTCAGAGCTCTCTCAGCCCCGCCCACCTCACAGGGTGTCTGTTGTGGGGAGGGGAAGGGAGAGGAGTTTGTAAGCCGCTCTGAGACTCCTTTGGGCAGTGAAGGGCGGGGTATAAATCCAATCTCTTCTTCTTCTTCTTCTTAATTTTGTAGAATTTTACCATGTGGGTGACAGAGCTTCCTCAAACCATATTTTGCATGCAAAATGGATACATTCTAATTTGAAGTCTCCTCTCTGTTTGCAGTATATTGATGGTTTCACACTACCCTGAAACTTTAAAAAAAGAGTTTATAGAATGCTTTATTGGTTTCAAAGCCAATATGGGACTGAAATAGAACTGAAAACATTTAAAACTGTGAGTGGAAACTCTTACATGTTTAGAATGTATGACTCTCAGACACCTGGGCATGTCCAGTGGGAATTTTGACTCTCTTTCAGAAGCGAACACCCAAGCTAGGGGTACTAACTTTGTGGGAAAGAACCATGTGATCAGTTTTGTCCACATGGTTATGTCATTTAAATGTTACCAGGTGTACAGGAACCACCACAGAAAAGCACCTTACATTAATAATAAATTGCTGAATTAATAGGTGACTCTGGATACAGTGTCATAGGCACATCTGCACTGAATAGAGCAAAACAGGACATGTGTCCTTTTCCAATTGGCACCTTGGAGGGGAAGACAGACACTGCAGACAGAAAAGACCCCCCATGTGCTAATGACATACACTCAGACAGCCCATTTGTGGCATTCATATGGCAGCAATATCCCATTGTGAACTTCTTATTTTATTAGTTGCAGCATCATCACCACTTTCTTCAGAATCACCCTAATGTCTTGCAAAAAAAGTTTGAATTGCTTGTAAAATTTGGCTATGTAGTGTTTGCTGCAGGCAAACTAACCTCCTTGTTTGCAAATGTGCAAAGGCTGATATATGGAACACATTATCCTCAGTATCTATAGTTATTAGTTTCTGAAGCCATGTGCTGTTTGCACAGGCAAAATCTCCCTGAAGGTTGCATTGCAGGCAGCATGGAAAGAGAATAGTAACACATCCTTTGCATTAAATGGCTTGTTAAGTCGCTCGCTTAACAGAGTAGTCGGAGAGTGATTCAGCAAGAACACAACTTTATTCTTCAACTCAAACACAACTCCAACATGGATCAACATCTGATAGCCAGAACAGCCTTTACATTGCAGCTGTCCTGCTTGTAAACATTCCCGGCTAATGTAGCCACACCCACTGTACAAATATCAACCTATGAAGTTGCAGAGATAAGGTCCAATCACATTAGTTCCCGCTCAGGGAGCTTGCTTGAAGTGATTGGCTTGTTACTTCCTGAGCTAGCAATACTATTGGGTGGATTTGGATCCTAGCCCAGGACGAAGCTCAACATTACAGTTTAGTTAGATGTTTCACAACATGTCATGCATTCAAGGCAGCTACATGGCTATTCTCTTATAGGGTGGTACACGTACTCTAAATAAGATAGTTTCTCTCCAACCTTGAGGAGCAAAGCACAGATCAGAGGCAGCAGAAGAAAGTGCGGGGCTGGTTCTCTGCCCAAGCTGTAGCTTGGAATGGCCAGTGTGGAAGGGAGCAATGGGTGTGACTGTGGAGGGACAGCTCAGACCCAGCTGCTGGTCGCACAGGAAGGATAAGATGAGTGTAGCATATGACTGGTGTGGAGAAATGCCCTCCACCCAGGAGTTCTCTCCAATATTACATTCATTGTTCTACACTCTGTCCATGTTCAGGAGTCCGACTGCATACTCATAGCTGGCAGAAAGAGGGAAGTGGGGCCATCAAGCTCCACGCATATTATACCAGCTCTCAGCTAATAATGCTAACAGAAGCAGGGCAATGGCTACTGATTCACATCCTTCTCCCAGGTTACACCAAACGGAGGCAGACTGATAACAACCAAATGGACCTCCCCACCAGATTATTTTGACTTTTCTGTGCCTGATCTCTGTTATGTTGCCATGCCTATTTGTTCTAGCTATCTAAAGTATGGTAACAGGGAAGGGCAGCAGAGAAAGTCACTATACCTGGAGCACGCTTGAAATTGTGAAACTGTGGTAGAGCTCACCTGTACTTGCCTGTAGAACTATCAGTTGCTGATCCACCGCCTCACCGACACTGGGATTCAAAGGCTTGCCCTACAATGGCTTATCTCCTTTCTCCAAGGTCGGGGACAGAGGGTGGAGGTAGGGGAACAGACATCCCAGGGGTACCCGCTGGTTTGCGGGGTTCCTCAAGGGGCAATGTTATCCCCGATGTTATTCAACATCTACATGCACCCCCTTGCCCAGATTGCCCAGAGGCACAGGCTTGGGTGTCACCAATATGTAGATGACACCCAGCTATATCTGTTGTTGTTGGGTGGTTAGTCCAACTCTACCCCAGATGACCTGGAGTGGGCGCTTCAGGTCGTGGCAGGCTGGCTTAGGCTGAGCTGATTGAAATGGAATCCAACGAAGACGGAGGTCCTGTGCCTGAGTCGGAGCGGTTCGGAGGTAGGGATCCCACTACCAACCCTCGATGGGGCACCATTGGTGCCAGCGCCGAGGGTCAGGAGCCTGGGAGTGCTCCTGGATGCCGCCTTAACAGTGGAGGCCCAGGTAGCAGCCACTGCCAAGTCAGCCTTTTATCATCTGTGGCTGATTAGGCAGTTGGTTCCCTTCCTCGACCACAACGACTTGGCAACAGTGATCCATGCTATGGTCACCTTGAGGTTAGACTACTGCAACACTCTCTACATGGGGCTGCCCCTGTCCCAAATCTGGAGGCTGCAGCTGGTGCAAAATGTGGCAGCCAGGCTATTGATGGGTCTCTCCATATGAGATCACATCCAGCCTGTGCTGAAGGCATTGCACTGTCTGCCAATAGCATACCGGATTCGTTTCAAGCACTGGTTTTGACCTTTAAAGCCCTATATGGTCGGGGGCCTGCTTGAGGGACCACCTTGCCCCATATGTGCCCCAGAGAGCACTGAGGTCAGGGATACAGAATCGCCTGACTCTCCCTGGCCCAAAAGACGCCAGACTGGCCATTACGAGGGCTAGGGCTTTTTCAGTGGTGGCTCCACACTGGTGGAATGAGCTCCCGGAGGACATCAGGCCCTGCGGGACCTTTTACAGTTCTGCAGGGCCTGTAAAATGGAGCTCTTCCACCAGGCCTTCGATTAGGAGCCGCCACTGACAACCACTGACAACCTTTGTATATTGAATATACTACAGCCCTACGTAACAACGCTGGATATGGCCTCTCCCCATCGGACCATGTACAGAAATTCCCACCATCTGTTTATATTAGCACTTTATGTAATTGTTCTTATTGTAATTTTATTGTATTTATTGGTTTTACTGCATTTTAACTTGTGTAAGCAGCCTTGAGCCAGTTTACACCGGCAAGGCGGGATATAAATTGAAAATAAATAAATAGAAACCTAGTGGGAGGAGCAGGACCTCTGAACAGCAATGCAAGTACAGAATGTTAGACATACAACTCTGCCTGGCAGGAGATACTCCTAGGAGTCATTGTGGCAGTTGGTGGTTATCCAGTTTGTAATTGGCACCCTTGGAAAGTGAAGGGAAGGGGTGCATTACTAAATCGAGGCTTGGGGTGACTTACTTCAGGAGCTCCCAGGGTTCCAGTCAGAAGGGACGGAAGGGCTCTCAAATCCATTCCTTCATACCTGTCATTATCTTTGCTACATTACCTCTGTTATTACCTGCAATGCACAGGCTGGATCTAAGCTAAATCCCTGAGTCATTGTCAATACTGCAGGGGATTGGCTTACTCCCAGCCACTAGAGACACAGGAAATGATAGGTTTTAATTGCTTGGGGAAACCAAATACCTTAAACCACACCTGAGGAACTGTAACTCACATAGCAAGGACTCCAGACTGGGATTGGAGGTAGGACTCCAACTGGGATTGGAGGCAGGATGTAATCTAGTGTGCAAATGTGGACTGTGTATAATTGGGCCTCTTCAAATGCATAGTGGAATTAGGATATGCAACATGAATCCTTGAAATTTGGACAGCAGTATGAAACCTCTTGATTGGATAAGCCTTCTATGTATGGCTGGTCAATAGATTGGAATGTTCTGTGTACTGCATTTCAGACTTCAGTTTCATTTGAGTTCAAGAATTTGGGTACTGTAATTTGGGTGGCTGTAGTAGTAGAACCAAATTTGAGTCCAGTAGCAACTTAAAGTCCAAGAAAATATTGCAGGGTATACAGTTTCATGAGTCAACACATAGGTATGCAAAAACATTACATAATGGCCAATGCTCCCTCTAAGCTGTGGAGTCTTGTGAGCAAAAATTCTACTTTGTGAGCTACTCGCATTAAAGTTGTGAGCGAGCGATTTGGCTACTGCATAAATTATTTTGCTCTGGAGCCATCCTTCCTGAGCTAAGACAAAAGTAGGCCAGAGGCTAAAAAACTGTGACCTAGCTCACACTAACTCAGCTTAGAGGGAACACTGAAATGGCTATTTTGATATAATCAGATAAGTCTTTCATTCAAATGAATGCTGTGCCTGTTTCAACTAACTACAAGTGGGATAAAGAAAGCCCTTGTAGTTTTTCTTTCCTAGAAAGATGCTTTGGATTTTGGTTCTCTGAATAAACATTTTATGTCTGGAATAATAGCCAGCATACACTTCCTCATGTGTGTGTTGATTGCATAAGAATTTGTACATATGCATATTATAAAGAAACTGTCTTGTTGCAGCAGGAAGCTTTCCTTGGGAAGTTAGCGATCTTAGATCTTGGAAGCTGTAGTGACAGGATATGTAGTAAAATCCCTAGCCAGAACTGGAAAAAAAAACAACCTTGGCCTTAAAATGCCTGAAGGTTTTGGCTGTTTCTTCTGATATTTTTCATGGATGTTCTATAGTTCAGCTGTCCAAATTCTTTCCTGGCTTACCTGAATTTAACCACAAATCACAGGAGCCTGATGTCATTGATGTAATGTGGAACTAGAGGAAAAGAGGCATTTGAACCTAAAGAGGGATTGTCTGGACGCAGCAAGGCTCTTATCGTAGATGTGAGATTCTCAAGAAAACATCTCTGCAGTAGCATTTCTGAAAGATGAAAATACAAGGACAGTAAAAGAGCCTTGGTGAATCAGACCAAAGGTCCATCTAATCAAGTGTTTTGTTTTCTTCAGGAAAAAAACTAGATGCCTCCAGGAAGGCCACAAGCAGGGCACGAAGACAGTATATGAAATGAGTTTTTAAATTGTGTTGGTTTAATTGAAGGCATCTCATATTTAAGTTAAGTGGCTAGTATATGTTACTTTGTCTTCCAGACAACGTTATGCCCTATTTAAGTCTCTTTAATTAAATCTGGTTTATAATGATGCTTTGGGATGTTGAAGAATTATTGACACTTCTAAAAATATAGGTCTGTTGAATAGATTGGAAACAGGGAAGGTTCAAGTTATTTTGATAATCCAAACAAGATATACCCAGTGCTGAATCAAATGCTGCCGGTGGTGGTTGTATCTAAGCCAAGCCCCTGCAGTGTTGCTGTAGGGATTTGACTTAGCCATCAACTAGGGGTCTGGGTCCAGGAAGGGATGCCTGTCTCTCATGGCAGAGAGGGGGACAGGGAGAAAGGGAGGAGAGACCGTGTGGCATGTCACTGAGCAGCCCCAAGGAGACACTTCAGTGGTTCGTCTGGTGAACCAGCCCTGATTTGGAAGCAGTGTCTCTATCAGAGCAGAGACCTAATTTATTTACGTCTGATTTTGTGAATTTTTTTGAGATATCATTTTATAAGGAAAAGCTGTTATTGTTAAAGGGAAAGATTCTAAATATTTTTTTCCAGTTACTGTTGAAGTAGTGCACCTGGACCAAAATATCATCTAGAAATTGTGCCCTTTACTTTGAGCCCTGGATCAGCCTGCAATAAAATCTGGTTGCGTTATTCAGTCAGCTGGGAAATGGACATTCCTGAAATTTTTAAAAATAATTCTTACAATGATGTTTTCAGTTGCAGTGTATTTATTTAGGAGGATTGTGGAAATAACTCAAATGTGTATGTTTTTTTCCTTTTGGGTGCACTAATTTTACTTCATTCTAAACATACAGTTTTGTAACTCATCATAGATACACTGCTGTGAAGAACTTTTATTCCAGTATAAATAATAACTTTGGGTTTTGTCAGAAAAAAGAAACAGTGGTTACCCTTTTTGTCAGAAAAAAGCAGCTGCTCATAGTGATGATTTAACAGGACTACTGAATCAGTCTCCATTCCAAAATAAAATTAAATCCATGCAAACACACGTCAGAGGCCTGTTAAAGCTATTCATTGTGATTGGGGGGGGGGGGGGATAGAAAAAAAAAAAGGGTAATGGAAGGCCAGCGCATAGAACTTAGATATTCCTATGTCCAGTCACATCTCACTAACATTAATTTTGTTTCTGTGTCCTTTAACCTAAATTATACCAGTTTATAGTTGTATTGTGAGAGATCACTCTATTGCCCTAATTTAACATATAGATTTATATAATTTACTTCCAGGTTTTACAAAATGTAGTATTTGCTGAATTGAACAGTACAATGGTATGACTAAGAGTGAAAAAGACTGCCAAAGCCCCATATTGGGAGCTACTGTGAAGTTAATGTAGACATGAATGCACATCCACATCTGTGGATAGGGATTGCAGCCTCCAGTTGGGACCCGTGGATCCCCTGAAATTACAGCTCATCTCCAGATGACAGAGATTCGTTCCCTTGGAGAAAATGGAGGCTTTGGATGGTGGACCCTGTGGCTCTGTACCCCACTGAGGTCCCTGTCTTGCCCAGGTGTCATCCCCAGATTGCCATGAGCTTGCCCATCTGGGTCTGACGCCCCATCCCGTGCCCCTGGCAAAGCTAACTATGGAAAAGGAGCATAATGGATTGGATCCCACAGTGTGAGTTGCAGGCATTTGGGAAGGCGATGGATGGTTCCCTCTGCGTTCTCCCTTGCTCAGCAGTCCCTTTTGACCTGTGAAAAGTTGAGTCCAGGTATCAGGAGACCCATATATAGATGAAAAAGCCTTGTAACACATTAGGCTGTTGTGAAGGATGGGGGGTGGGTTGGGCAAAATCTCTTCTATGTATCTTCAACCAGTGGAGGCTCTTGTGGAAGCACTGCTAGCAAAAGAGCTAGGATGGATGATTTAACCATGTTCTGCCTCCTTACTGAAGTTGCACATATTGTGTCCATGTTGAAACCCTGTACTTTTCCCCATCAACTTTTCACAAGGGAAAATAGTATCCTGGGGAAGGACTATGCTTTGTATGTGTTGGCGATCAGATACAGTGTCAAGTATGTACTTTGTAATACATGTTGTTTGGACGTGTGAGAGGAACAGATATGTGAGAAATGAAATGGATGCAGCTGTGATTTCTTTCATAGAATGGAGACTGCAGTGCAGAGAGTCCCGTTTTAATTGGTGCTCCATCACACATTATGCCCAGCCTTGACAGACTTCCCATTGGATTGATAATTACAGCCTACTACAGTCTGAATAATTGAATTATGGGGTGATATTGGAGAAATGAACTATATTTGTTACCATACTAGCTGACATTGTGGAATTTATTTATTTATTTATTTGATTTATATCCCACCCTACCCCGCAAATGGACTCAGGGCAGCTCACAACATATAACATACAGTTTAAAAGATTAAAAACTGTATTAACTGTATTACTGTATTAACTGTATTACTGTATTAACTGTATTACTGTATTAACATTCAATTCTGTACAAAGTCACAAGATGGAGACAACATAGTTAAATTGCTTTGTGAGATTTTTTTTCTTGTATGTGCACTCAGTAGTTGTTAGCTTCCGGTCTGGCTAAGATGGAGGACTGAAGCGTTTCGCGATCGTGCGAAGCGAGCGACGGCCACTTTTGACAGTTTGGGCAATACACAGCCCAACGCATCACTCCCCAGCGAGGGGGGGGGACAAGCAGGCAGCAGCGCCCTAGAGGGAGTGTGAGGTTGGCGTAATCCAGCTTCGGAAGAAGCTGAATTGGGCTTTGACCTCCTCCCACGAAGAAGGCAAGTGCCAAGCAACTCTATAGTGGCCGATCGAGCCGGATTACCGGCATAAATTCTTCGTCAGCCGACCTCTTTGAAGAAGGACAACAACTGTGAGTTAAAAGAAACAATGCGAAACCCGTTTTGAACGTGCTAGATAACAAAAACGTGCCGCTTACCTGAACTGAGTTTGGAGTCAATTTGAATTAAGCGGTTGAGCGGAAAATGAATAGTAAATCCCAGAAATCCGATTCCGGAGAGAAAAAAGTTGATTGAAGCCTTTAAAAACTGTAAAAACGCTTATTGTTTAACATTCCTGTGGTGAAGATGGAGCCGTGTGCGCAACTGTAAAATCGAAACTCACGAACAATAGCGTGGGAAGAGCAGGCTGGTGTCACAAAGAAAGAGGTCCGTGTGAAACATCCAGGAAGTTGAATTCCTAGACGGGCATTAGCGAAAGGAAGACAGTGGAACTTTTAAAGGTGCCGGACCGGAAGTGAGTTTTATGCGGAAGGAAGGGCCTGCAAAATACCAATCTGACCTACTCTACATGAAATTACCATAGAGAAGTTGCGCCCGACATTTTGAGGAGGACTTCAACTAAATTTGCTTTTTTAATATATTTCTAAGGGTCTTTGGAAAGCGTAAACAGAGAGGCATGGAGGACTAAATCTTATCATCTAGAAGAGTGCTTTATTTTGCGAATCTGTGAATTGGAAAGAAATCGCCAAGACGGAGACCAGGAGAGGCAAGAAAAGAGCCGACTCAGACCCAGAACTTAAACCGGTTGTGAGACCTAGGATTGGATCTACTTCAACCCCCAAAATGACAAGGTAAAGCGAGAAAAAAGAGATGCAGGCCTCCATGGAAGCAATGGAGAAGAGAATGACAGAGGCAATACAAGCCATGGGGGAGCAGATAGAAAAAACATTGGGGGACCAACTGGAGAAGCAAACTCAGATTCATCTGAAACATCTAGAAGAAGTCCAAGAGAAGAACATAACAGCATTGAAGGAACTGGTTACTACAGAAATAACTTCAATCAAGCAAGAAATGGAAGGAGTTAAGAAGGATGTTCAAGCAAATGCAACCAAGACTACAGAGACAGAGGAGAAGATACAAAAAATAGAAGAGAAACAAGATTCTTTGACTCAACAAATTACAAGATCAGAGACAATGATGGAGTTCAGAAGGATGCAGACTCATCTGAGATTCAGAGGCATTAAGGAAACAGAGAATGAGAACTTAAAAGAAAAAATGATGGAAGTGATAACGGCCTTTTTGGGCGAGGAGGAAGGGTCAATGGACTCAGACTTTGATTTGATTTATAGAGTGAACTCCAGAATTGCAGAAAAGAAGAATTTACCAAGGGATGTAATTGTACAATTTGTAACAAGATCAACAACAGAGGAGATATTCAAGAAGCAATTCACCGTCCCTTTTGAAATAGAGGGAAACAAAATTATGGTGATGAGAGAACTCCCAAGAACAATACTGCAAGACAGGAAAAGGTATAAATCCTTGGCGGACAAACTCAGAGCTTTGAGCATCAGATATAGATGGGAGATTCCACAAGGTTTATCCTTTACGTATCAAGGTGGGAGGATTCAGATCAGATCGATGATGGACTTTTATAAATTTAAGGCGGACAATGCGGACGTCTTTGGAGAACTTTAAAATAAAACGCATAATGGAGTACAAATTGTTGTCATGGAATGTTAATGGATTAAATTCACCAAACAAGAGGAAAAGAATCAATCATTGGATACAGAAACAGAAATGCAACGTGATATGCTTGCAAGAAACACATATTAGAAAACAGGATATAAAATATTTAAAGAATGCTTTATTTGGAATTGAATTTTGTTCTGCGGCCTCAAACAAGAAAAAAGGAGTTGTGACATATGTGAAGAAGGAGTTACAACCTACAGAAATTTTTAAGGACATAGATGGCAGATACGTGGGTGTGGAATTAATGATTCAGCAGAAAAAAACATTGTTGATCAACGTGTACGCACCCAATGGAGCAAAGGAAAAATTTTTTAAGGATATAACTGACCAATTACAACAATTGACTTATGAGCAAGTTATTATGGCCGGAGACTTTAATGGGACAATAGATCGTGTAGACAGAAAACCACAAAAGGACAACGAATTCAGCGGAAAACTGCCAAAGAATTTTTTTGAATTAGTTAAGCAAGAAAAATTAGAAGATGTTTGGAGGAAATGGAACCCGATGCAGAAAGACTTTACTTTTTATTCCAATAGACATTGCTCTTTTTCCAGAATTGATATGATTTGGATGTCTGAAGAATTATCAATGAAAACACATAAGACTGAAATTTTGCCAAGATGTAATTCAGATCACAATCCGGTGGTATGGAGTTCCACAGAAAGGAAAAAACCCTTTCTGTGGAGGATTAATGAAGACTTGTTGGATAAGAAAACAGTAATTGAGATGTTAAAGGAAGAAACGAAACAATTCTTTCAACAAAATTTAAATAAAGAAACACCGATACAGATTGTATGGGATGCTTATAAAGCGGTGATGAGAGGAATTCTCATCTCGCAAAACGTGAAGCAAAAAAAGGAAAAACTTCAAAAACAAACAGAAGTGTTAGAAAAAATTGCTCAGAAAGAAAAGGAATTAAAAAAGAAGCCTGGAAAAAAGCAAATTATTAAAGAATTAAAGTTGCTGAAGGAACAACTGAATGAGACTTGGAATCAGGAAATGTATTGGAATTTAAAGAAGTTACAACAGAAATCTTTTGAAGGGGCGAACAAACCGGGAAAATACTTAGCTTGGCAACTTAAGGCTAGAAGAGAGAGAAGAATGATAACCAAAATAATAGAAGATGGAAAAGAGTTCGTTGATCCTAATGGAATAAAGAGATGTTTCTTCAAGTATTATGCTAAACTATTCCAAACAACTAGAGTTGATCTTGAGAAGATTAAAACATATTTAAAGGAGATTCCACTACCAAAAATAAGTAAGGAATACAAAGATTTATTAAATGGTCCAATTCAAAAAGAAGAAGTGATGAAGGCAATAGAAGAGACAAAGTTGGGGAAGGCGCCTGGGCCGGACGGATTTACAGCGAAATTCTACAAAAAGATGAAAGAAGAAATTTCCCCGGTCCTGGAAGCTTTAACCAACGAAATAAGAGAAAACAAAAAGGTGCCGGACTCATGGAAAGAAGCAATTATTTCTTTGATTCCAAAGGAAGGACAAGATTCAACAAATGTAAAGAACTACAGGCCAATATCTCTTTTGAACAACGATTATAAAATCTTTGCAAAAATTATTGCAGAAAGGGTGAAAAACTATTTACAAACGGTAATTTCTGAAGATCAAGCGGGCTTTTTACCCAAAAGGCAGATTAGAGACAATGTAAGAATAGTAATGGACGCAATTGAATATTATGAAAAGCACCCAGAAAAAGAAGTAGCTTTTCTGTTTGTTGATGCAGAAAAAGCTTTTGACAATCTTAATTGGAATTTTATGCACCAGATGATGGAAAAGATTGAAGCGGGACAACATTTTAGAAATTGTATTGAAGCTATCTATTCTGAACAAAGAGCTAAAATAAATGTGAATAAAGAACTGACAGATAACTTCAAAGTACAGAAAGGAACAAGGCAAGGTTGTCCGTTATCACCGTTATTATTTATCTGGGTATTGGAAATACTTTTACAAAAAATACAGTACGATCAAGAAATAAAGGGCTTGACACATAAAGGACACCAATACAAATATCGAGCATTTGCAGACGATGTAATGTTTATGGTGGAAAACCCAACAGAAAAATTGACATTGCTTTTTCAAAAAATAAAGGAGTTTGGAGAATTGGCCGGCTTTTACGTAAATAAGAATAAAACAAAACTTATATGTAAAAACATGATCAAACAAAAACAAGTGGAACTACAAGAACTGGTACAATGTGAAGTAGTTAAAAAAACAAAATACCTTGGAATTGAATTAACGGCAAAAAATATAGACCTATATAAGAATAATTATGAGAAATTATGGACTAAGCTGACTCAAGATTTTAAGAAATGGGATAAAATGAACTTATCACTGATGGGAAGAATATCAGTTATAAAAATGAATGTCCTACCACGTTTGATGTTCCTGTTCCAAACAATACCAATTCTGCATAAAACGGATTTGTTGGCCAAGTGGCAACAAGAGTTGTCAAAATTTGTTTGGGCAGGCAAGAAACCAAGGATCAAAATGAAAATACTTTGTGATGCCAAAGAAAGAGGAGGTCTACAAATGCCAAATCTTAGACTATATTATGAAGCGGTTTGTCTAACATGGATGGATCAATGGGTGAAGCTTGAAAATGACAGATTGTTGGGGTTGGAAGGGCATGATTGTAGATTTGGCTGGCATGCATATTTATGGTATGACAAGATAAAAATGGACAGTTTTTTTAAACTTCACTTGGTGAGAAAAGCTTTGTATATGGTATGGACAAGATATAAGAAGTACCAGAGTGACTTAAGACCATTGTGGATTGTACCAGTAGAAGTGTTGATATCTTACTCAAGACAGCGAGGTAGAGACTGGTTGCCATATAGAGATTTAATTAAAAAAGAGGGAACAGAGTGGGTAATGAAAAAGCAGAATGAAATTGAATATGAATATGAGTGGTTGAAATATATGCAGATTTATGATCTTTTTAGATCTGACAAAAAAAACTATGGTTTTAGAGAGGAAAAAAATGAAATTGAAAAGGTATGGGAGAGTGGAGGAGGAAAAAATATTTCTAAAATGTATAAGGTGTTGTTAAAATGGTATACTGAAGATGAAACTGTTAAAGAACAAATGTTAAAATGGGCTATTAATATGAATAAGGAAGTAGATATGGAAACTTGGGAATATTTGTGGAAAAACTCTATTAAGATCTCGACATGTACTAATGTTAAAGAAAATTGTTATAAGATGATGTATAGGTGGTACATGACACCTAAGAAGATTGCAAATATGAATCAAAATATGTCAAACAAATGCTGGAAATGTAAGAGGCATGAGGGCTCATTTTATCATATGTGGTGGACTTGTGAGAAAGCTGTAGACTTTTGGACAAAAGTCCACAATGAAATGCAAAAAATACTGAAATGTTCTTTTAAAAAAGCACCGGAAATTCTGCTTTTGGGACTCAAAATGGAAGAAGTCAATACGACTAAAAAAACTTTACTCTGGTACCTGATAGTGACAGCGAGAATGATTTATGCTCAGTTTTGGAAGACAGAAAAGGTACCAGAGGTTGAAGAATGGATACAAAAAGTTCTGTTCATGGCACAAATGGATAAGATTACAAAAAAACTGAATAACAAAGAAGACGATGAGTTTTTTGGAGAATGGAATGATTTTAAAATTTATCTGGAAAAGAACTGGGATGTGAAACAAAACTTAATATGTTTAGATCAATATTAAGTCAAACGATGTTATCTTTAGATTGTAATGATGAAAAACTGATATTGTTGATGATATGAAGTAATTTGGAGCAGGGGTGGAAGCATTGTGGGAAGCCATTGGAGGGAGGGGAGGAACTGGGAATGGGGTAGACAATTGATAGAATGAAATGTTTTATATGTTGTATTCCTGAGAAAATAAAATTTGTTTACCAAGTAGTTGTTAGCAAGTGTCCAAATTCCTACCAGTCAATACATAAAAACATCTGTACCTCATAGGGCGGGGAGGGCCCCCCTGATCTAATATGATGTCCGCCACCTCAACCAATATATATATAGTCTTCAATATATATATAGTCTTCAAAAACTGCTCTCCCCCTTATTTCTTTTGCCAGGATATCTAAAATTAGAAAACTGGCCTGAAGTGGAAATTGGAAGAATCTGGAAATTTGGCAGCATTCCTTTCCAGAGTAAGTACATTGTTGAAATTATATTCCTTTTACATAACTAAAATGGGCATGATAAGGTGAAAGCAATGTAAATTAAAACAGTATATCGTTTATTGGGTTGACTCTCCTAGCCTAGAGAATGGTATTCAGAATGGTAGAGTTGGGGGGATCTCCATAAAAGTGGGCTCTTAAACATTTGCTGCCGATTTATCAGTGAAATAGGAAATCACAATCCTCCATGTTTTACTTGGAGTAGGCAACAGTGTAATTGATATGTCTCACTTTGTGGTCTCTGTCAACATTGGTAGGTGTGTGAATGGTATTAATTACAATCATGATAGATCCATGATGGATGGACACTGGTGTTATTCATGTGTCCCAATGTTACTTGGGCCCAGTTGGTCCAAAAGAAAAATCTTTGTATGAAACTATGGAATTGTAAGACTTAGGTAGTGAAGTAAAATTCAAGGAAGAATAACTTTCTTGTAGGACTAAGTATGTTATCCCTGTTGCTGGGATTACCCTAGAATAATATAGTGCAATTCCTGTAAAACTAACAATGCAATCCTTTGCGAAATTAAACCAGTGTATGCCAGTTGAAATTAATATGCTTAGAGTAGAGTAAGTCTGCATACCATTGCACTGTTCAGCTCCTACCTCGTATTGTGCTACTGTGCAATTTATAGAGTGGTGTCTGTTATCCCTTGGATTCAAAACAAACGGCCATGTTCCTGGCTACTTAGGTTAAATGTGACATTTATTACTTGAGCAGTCTAATCCTGGAAGTAAATCTTGCAGAATTGATGGTGGTTTGTTTCCAGGTAATTGAATATAAGATTGAGATGGTTTAATTCTGTTTGGCAAAAGCTTGGCTTACTGGTTTCCAGTTTGGTTAGTTGTGTGAGGGAAGTATTACATTTGGACCTCTCAATTAATTAGCTAATGCTATAGCTGATTATTCTTTCAATTAAACCGGTGAAAGCTTGCAACTCAGGTTAACAATTTATTAGAATGAAGGGATAAGTAGTTGGATCTTTTTTTGGGGGGGAAGCCAGCACCATGTTTGGCCTTGGTGTGTAGATATATAGACTCCACTGTTTTACAAGGTCATAAATGTGATAATTGATTATGGCCACTGGTGAAGGCTTTGGAAGTAGATGTTGTTTTTCAAATAACAATATATAGTTTTACAAGCTCGTTTAGAAGTTGGATGTCTTAAGTGATTTCTGGAGGCTAGACGGTTCCCTTTATGATGATGCCATGGCTATGATAAATTGATAAGGTTTATATTTCTCTGGGTCTTGCTTGGTTCCAGTCAAATGCTGTTGACACACAATGTTTGTTATCCTTTTTGCACAGAGGGAAGCTTTGTAGTAGAGAGCAGGTGCTGTTTTCTCACTGACTGAGTAAATTAAAAAGGAGACTGTGGTTAATGAGTTGCTGAAGTGGTATTCCTTGACTAAATGTTGGAGAAAGGGGAGGAAGGGAATGGAAGAGAAAGAGAAAGTATATTTAAAAGAGGCTGATTACTGACAGGGCTCTTGGTGCATTGTTTCTGTCTGTCTCTGTGTGTTTTCTTGCTCCTTGATATTTAGAAAGCATCTTTACTGATCCTTTTGAGCAAAACCAGCTCTAGCAATAGCTGGCAAAACAGAAGCAATTAGTGGCATGCTCTCAAGGGGAGAATCTGAGGCTTCACTTTAAGTGCAATGGTTAAATCCTCTAAAATGGAAACCGCTGCCGCCAAAAAAAAAAATCTGTAATTGGACACTAATGTATTTTGTTGTCATAGTTGATAGCTGCTGGGTTTCAGGCACATAATTAGTAACGCATACTCGTTAGAGACAGTAATACCGAAAATCCTAATTACCAGTGGAAGAGAGGGAGAGTAGGCAGGTAGGAAAAGGAATGTAGAGCTAGAAAACTGAAATTGTGTTCTGTTGATAGTACCTAAGTAGAGCTGTATGCGTCAATAAAACAAGTGTCCTACTGTGCTGGAATACAAATGGGCTGTCTGCAGCAGGATACAGCAAAGACATTTGGCAAAGAGGAATAGAGCTTCTGGCGTAATGTAATTGAATTGACCATTTCTCTAAAGATACAGCAAATTGTTTGTTGCCACATTCATCATCCTAAGGGAGGCCAGACAGCTTGCCAAACATGTGATATTTATAATAATAATAAGAAATAAAAGCCCACAACAGTTGCACTAGAATGCAAATTGCTCTGTTTGCAGTCACTGTAGAACTTAGGGTAATAAGAGTAACAACAACAACTACTACTATAATAATAATTATTATTATTCCTTTTATCTTCTGATTTTTTAAAATTGCATTCAATTCTCCATTTTCATCAGCAGAAGTAACTTCTGCTTGCAGGAAAGTGGAAGGGCAACTTTTGGTGATTTCCCTCTTTCTACAGCGGACTGCCTCATGTTCCTGTTCCTGGAGGTTTACTGATCCCTGGAGGAGGCACAGAAGGCTTCAGCGGAAGGGACGATAGGACCCACCCCTCTGGCCTCATTTTGATGAAGAAAGACTAAATTAGTTGAAATCATTACCCAAAATTTAGCCACTTTGATCCCTGACTATCCTGCGGGCAATAGGTAGTTTTGTACACAATGTATGTGTGACAGTGCATGGAACAAAAGATTGAGCTTAATTATGTGATGTATGAGACCAGTAGATATGGGGACTAAGTGACAGCTGGCAGGCTAAATTTGCACTGGACTTTTCCTGTGTGAAATTAACTTCTGCCCAATTGCTGCTTTTGTGGGAATGCCAAAATTAGCTCCAATGTTAGAGCCCTTCCAGAGCTTGAGAGGTTTCAAAAGTGTGTTAAATAAAGCAGTCTGATACTTTCCCCCTTTTAAAATAAAAACATTGGAGGCATTTAAATTCCTCTTTCCACTAGCACACTGCTCCTTGCTTGAATTTGCTGTGGTATGACAGATGATGCAACAAGCAGTAGCGTATCTGAAATGACATATGAAATGCTCAGCCTTGGTACATGGGGAAAACCCTCTCAAGCTAGCTCCAGAAGACTGAGTGTAAATTGTATTTTGACAGGGCCCCTGGGCCATGCAGTGATGGCTCAGCAAATGAGAAGCAGTTAGCTTTTAGATCACCACATATGGCGAAGACAGGCATTTTTATTTCTTGCACCACTGCGCTCCTGATAAGGCTGGAAATTGGAATCAAAATAATTAGATTGGCTAAACGGATCCCAACAAATGAACCAAGTTAATTAAGGGGAGGGAAAGCGCCTTTGTATTCCAAACCCATGGTATGCTCCTTTTCATTTGTGATTTTTGTATGTGTGCTGGGAGAGTCAGGGAGAGAATGCAGCTGTGTCATAGTTAGGCAGAGAGTGGGTTGCTTTTAGGATATGTGAGGAACACAGCTGTGTAACTAAACCGTTTTTTAAATTAGCCTGTTAAAATTGAAAAATGTACTATTTAAGAAACCCATTTATTGAAAGAAAACGGAAGCGAGGTTTAAAAAAAATATAAATCTGATAACCACCATACTTCCACACAACTGACAATATACTTTACAACTGTACATACTATCCTCTTGCTTTCTACCTATGATCAAAGAAGACCATAGAGCCCTGGACAAGAATATTACCTCTTCTATTCCTGAAAGTCAGAACTAATTAACACTGTGGATCAGTCATAATTCTTGGTATTTCAAAGAAGAAGAGGAGGAGGAGGATATTGGATACATACCCCACCCTTCACTACCCAAAGGAGTCTCAGAGTGGCTTACAAACTCCTTTCCCTTCCCCTCCCCACAACAGACACCCTGTGAGGTAGGTGGGGCTGAGAGAGCTCTGACAGAAAATGCTCTTTATCAAGGACAGCTCTTATCAGAACTATGGCTTGCCCAAGGTCATCCAGCAGGTGCAAGCGGAGGAGTGGGGAATCAAACCCGGTTCTCCCAGATTAGAGTCTGCGCACTTAACCACTACACCAAACTGGCTCTCTAATGTTCTCCTAGCACAATCAACATCTTTTAATTCTTGGGGAGGTACTGTGGCACAGTGGAAGAGCATCTCCAGTTTTAAAAGACCAGGCTGTAAGCGATGTGAAAGACTCCTGTGTAAGGCTGTGGAGAGCTACTGCCACTCTGAGGTTTTGGACAGACTGGCAGCTTGGAGCATTATGTTGCCACCTCTAACTGTACCGCTTTGAAGTGCTGCGGGGCATACCAACCTGACAGCTTACCCTGCTGTGGGTCACCCACGTGGCCGTTCCATGGTCAGGCATCCGCATCAGTGTTCCACCTCAGCCACGGAGCGTGCTGCCTAGTCGTTTTTCAACAAATGCAGGTGTGTGGGTGTGTATATGTGCTTATGCAGAAACTTAAAAAAAAAAAACCCAGTGGTGGAAATGGATCTGCAGGTTCAGACTGCCAATCTGTTTTGTTTGCAGTCCACTTTGTTCAGACATCTAGCCGTGCACAATGAATGTGCGGGGAACTGAAAGCACCACATGTTATGTGGTGGCTATTTACTCTGTTTACAGCTCGTCGTATGACATGGTGAGCATTACTGGGGAACGGCTGACAGATGTGGCTGTGTGACCGAGCTCATTTAATCCATTTGGGAAGAACAACTATATCGGGCCAAACTGCCTGTCTGACTGCAGCCTGAGAAGACAATACTGAGTTTGATGAACTGATAGTCTGATTAAGATAGCTTCATATGTGTGTTCCTGTGTGGACTTGTTTCAGTTTCAAATCAGGATTGAACTGTGTTTTAGAATCCTGGTTTGTGGGGAACAAACAAAATTTTAATTTGTCCAGATGGATGCATGCTTGAACAAAAGTTTACACATTTCAGCTGTACTCAACATGCAAGGGGAAATGGAAGGAGTGTGAGGGAATGGCAAGAAGCCAGGTTTACATATGTCACAAACACAACATTTTTATCTGAAAGGAAGGCTATTCTGAATGCCAAATGATCTCCCTTTAAAAAGGTTATTCACAACAGGTTGTTTTTATTACAGTACATAACTGTAAGTTGTACAGAAATTTAAGATGGCCCCCCCTTTTTTTTCTTGATGGCACATGTGGGGGGAAAAACCTTAGTCTTCCTTTCTGGTAAGGAGTGTTCCTCTTACCCCTACTCGAAAAGGCCTGAGAAGACCAATTCTTCCTCCTCTGTTATTTCCTTTTCTTTTCGCTTATGGTCAGCCGTCTTTAATGTTCCCTGTCATTGTACAGCAGATATATACAACCTCCAACTAGATGGATTTCATTATGAAATAGTTGTGATGTAAAGGAGGATGGATAAATCTCTTTCCTTCATAGCAGGCCTGCATGAGGCTGCTGAAATCCAGGTCCAAAGGACCAACCTCCTGCTCCCCTAGCTCTCAACATGGGGGGGGGGGGGCGCACATGCTTAAATTGGTGGTTCACTAGACGTCTTCCTGCTGCCTCACAGCTCAAAGGAGGCATGTGGGAGGAGGTGCTGGTGTCCATACCTGCTGCCTTGGCTGCCACACACAAGAGAAGGCTTTGAAGTTCAGCACACTGAATGCAAGGTATGGGCACTTGCATAAAGACAGTAATACTAGAGTTTTAAAATATGCTCTTGGTTTCCAGTTTGATTTGGTAAATCCATTGATCTCTGTCTGATCTGTTTCCTGGGTGAGGCCTAGCAGCAGAAGCAACAAATAGAATTGCACAAGATGGTGAGTGGAGCTGCTCCAGGCACAATGATGAAATATGCCCATTTAATAACATGGTGCACTATTGTGAACTTCTAATTTGTAAAAAGCCGAGCTAGATTTCCTTCACACACACACACACACACACACACACACACACACACACACACACACACACAAAAGATAAATTTGGCTAAGGAATTTTGAAGATGATCACAGTAAGATTAATTGAAAACACTGTTATTTCTGTGTGCTAATAATTGGCTACAGTAAAACAGTCTCCTTTATGTAAACAGTGCTTTGTTGTTCTGAAGTTTTTTATTTAAACTTGTGCTGCATCCCTTTCTGTGCACAAATATACTTTTGAGAAGGGAAGGAAATTGAAATTGTTTATAAAGTGATTAACTCTAGGATGTTGCTGAAACAATAAGGTGCATTTTTTCACTTCCCCCCTCCAACTCAAGGATCAAAGAAAACAAAGAAAACACAAATGCTGAAAAGAATAAAAACTGTGTGTTTAAAGTCCCATCTTTTCTATCTTAGGACTGGCCCGAAGGTTTTCTGACTACAAAAGGGCTGTATTGCTTGTTTAAAGAGGATCTGAAACAATGTAATGTGGAACTTTGCCAGAAAAACCGATCTAGATCTGTTCTACCTTTTAATAACCACAGGGGTGGGGCTTGTATGGTCACAGCTGCCTCTGTTGATTAAAGGAGCATTTGTATTCCAGAGCAGCACATAATTTTTAGACCTCATTTCAAAATGTTGAGTTTGTGAACAATGGGAGGATTTTTCAAGGTATTCAGTGAACCTATTGCCATGTATTGGGGGTGGATGTTATCGGACCACATTGTGTGACAGAATTTATAAGCATCACATTCTTACTGCCTGATTTTTTGATTCTTGCTGTTAACTGGCCCATGATAACACATAACTCCCTCTCCCTTCTTTTTGGCTGGCATATAACAAGTAATTTTTGTGCAAGAATCATCGCAGCCTTTCCAGCCACCTAATCACAGGCCTATGAAGGCTTCTTTAGAGGAATCAGCCCCCCTTCCCTCCACAGCTGCATCAGCTGTCCAAACTGAAATAATTTCCTTGCAGCTTTGATGCTTGCTTGTCAAGCAATGCAACTCAAGCCAACAGGGAACAAATGAAGGAAGATAAAAGTCAACAGCCCTGGAAATAATTCTGGTTACTCTGCAGCACCTGTACATTTAAAAGCAACAGTGGAATGCTGTATTGTCTTTTCGTTTTTGCTATTGCTTTCAAAGCTGTGACTGTTAATTACTTAGACCCAACCCCAAACCTACCATCTGAGTGGTCAGACTCACCTTAAAAGTCAGCTTATAGTGCAGTGTTGCCATCTACCATCTAGTTCTCAGATGTTTTGAGGGCCCGCCCAACTAAACATACTGATGGTAGACCTGCATGCAAAATTGTGTTGGTCACAAAATCCCTGTGCATGTGAGCTTTGCCATCCCCATCTGTATTTTCTCCCCACCCCCAATCAGGAGAAATTCAGCTTAAAAAGTGGATCTGTGTAGAAATGCACAGGCAAGAAAGGGTTCATAAGCCCCTCCCCCCCATGCTACACTCAATAGATCCTTCTGCCTCCATTTTATCTGCAGGATCTGTAAGACCTGCCACTGTCACATCCAGTTGCATTTTTAGTACATAAGACATAGAGGATAGGTCTATCAGGTAGAACCTTTGTCCAGGGGCCTGTAGTGGCTCTCAGCAGCCCTGGCTCTTGGCAGCCCTGGCAGGAGCTGAGAGGGAGAAAGCATGCCCTGTCTCCTCCATGGCTAAGGTGGGGCATTCTCCTTTCTTCTTGCAAGCTGCAGAGCAGAAAGGCCTTCTGACACCATTGTGGATATTTCTGATATCTATCAGAAGTGAAATATTGGAATCAGGAAATATTATGTTGGGCTGTGTAATGTATTGAAACAATTACATGAATCACCTCATTGAACTCCCATGTTAAGCTTAGAGCCAAGCTTAGGGCTCCTCTGAACGGACTTCCTATTGGTCGCTCTGTAACAGCGACCAATCAGAACTATACTATTCCCTGCGAGGGAAAGACTCCCATTGGTCTTTAACTCATCAATCTCATTGGTTGTTAAATGTAAATAGGCGTGGCTATATTAGTCCGGTAATGTTTAAAAGGAGCATAGCTCCCAATGTTTTCTTGTTCTAGTTTTGGAATGCGTTTGAGTGTTTGCTTGCTACTTCAAATAAAGCTGAATCACTGAGCTGAAATCATTCTCCGATCCTTTGTTAGCGCGATCTAACAGGCTGCAATATGCAGTCAAAATGTTTTGAATAACTTTCAAATAATTCAAAACCATACCTGTATTTTTAAATTAATGTTATTTATAGTCCGCCTTTCTCATAGGGATTCAAGGCATCGTGATACCCCAGACACCATATTATGACCAGAGGTTTCTCTTGCATCAAAATTTAAGTGCATAAGCTGCTGCTCATTGTATTGGCTGCACAGAAATTACAGGAGTGTCACAGTATCCTAAAGTGTTATAAGGAAAAATCAATTCCTTGTGTTTGGACCAAGCACTGTAAAGTGCTAATTCTCGTTTATGTCCTATTTGCATAGATGTTTGAGAGTGCCAATTCATTGCTTAAAGGCAGAAAATATTCTATGGAAAATACTGAGGACAGGCACATTTTATCTTAGTTAAATTTTATTAAGGTGGGCCTTAATATCTTTCTGAGGTTATATGTATTTTTTTCAATGGAGAAAAGCTTTTATGAGGCAGTTTTCAGAAATGGTGTGACCTACTCAAGTGGTAGATGGTGTCCCTATTAAACAATCTCTTGTGTTTCTAGTGATAATTTAATTATGCCAATAGCTCACTATATTCTTTCCAGTCCTCTCTATAAAGTTCTTAGATTTGGAGAAGAGGGGAGAGGGGCTTTCTTAGGACCTCCAGATCCTCAAAGCAGCTGTTATTTAGCATCTGAGTTGCATACAAACTGTGTAAGTTGTTTGTCCATATGAGAGTTTTCATTACGGTTGCAGACATGGCCTGGCAACTGGTAGAAGTCCAAGGAGGTAGGGACATGGAGAGAGCCATCAGTTTTACTATAGAGTTCCCATCAATTCTTGGAGTGGTGTGAAATCACTTCTGGGTTTCCCCAGAAGTGATGTCATGCAGTCAGCTGAACAGCATCTTTTGGTTAGTTTTTCTCCCATCGCCTCTCTGAGTGGTGGCAACAAGAGCGGGTTGCCGGTGGGAGGTCTTCTGCCCATAGTAGGAACCCTGGTTTTCTTATGTGTTGTATGGGTTTATCATACTTCCTCTTCTGAGTTGGAATTATAGTACTGTTTATGCAGTGACCTTTGGTTTTAAGTAAATAAAGTAAATTATGATGCTTCTGTTATCTGCTGCCAGATAACTCAGTCATAACCTATTATTCCTCCTGACAGTTTTCCGTCTGTTGTTTTGTCCTATTAGATTTCTGCCACATTCGCCCCAGTTTGCTGAGCCAAAAATTATCCTATAACTTTCTCCCTTACAGTTAGTGTGAATTACACAGATGATAGCTCTGACAGTTCCTTTGGTATTTTATCTCCTTCATTTTTCTCAATTTAAAGAAAACATACTGAAATACAAATGCATTTTGTACAGTATCATATGTCCAGTGACTCAATCATATGTAGAGTCCCCATGGCTACATTTTACCTCACCCCTGCTCTTTTACCCTTCTTCTGAAACTACACGGTAGCTCAGCATGTTGGTGTCTGAATAAATGGTGAAACAAAACACCATTTCACAAACTCACTAGCTTGCATCTTGACTCTTAAACATCATTGTATGAATCTCTGCTAAAATATCTTTTAACTTATTTAAGTTATTTTTCAATCATTGTGCACAAATATATGCACTTTGACAACACTGAGAGAGTTGATGCTTCTGAGTGCATTTTATAAGAGAAGGCATATTCTTTCTCAGAATTAACACATGGTGTGGAATCCAAAAGTGACTTTTCTGCTGCTCTATAATGAGTTTGATGGGGAAATTGCTTTGTTATCTTGCCCTTGATCATCGAGAATTCTCAGTTAACTGCCATTGCCCAGAGGGCAGGCTTCTCATCCTCAGCCACCAATCCCCTGCATCTTTGGGCACACATGTGCCCCAATCCCACCTCTGCCGCTCACCAGCTAGATGCCTCTAACTGTTGCTGGCTTCTAATAACTGGTGCTGCTAGCTGATGTAATCCTCAGATGCTTGTTTTCCCTTCAGCTTGCCTCAAGCTCTTGGGAACCATTTTTGCTGGAGGGTTCCCAGGCAGATGGCCACTTGTCTCCTTGCTGCTTACAAAAGCTGGGGGGGG
>NW_015169793.1:1138719-1169628 GCF_001447785.1 Gekko japonicus
CATTCCTGATATGGTGGGGTTGTCACTGCAGATTCATTGGGGTAGGAAGCAGGACAGAGCGATAAGTTTGAATATTTAGCACATTTGATCAACGAGCCACTTCCAATGCATCTGGAATAGTAAGGCTTTTTACGGTACTGTGTGTGCAGTTTTTTTTACAAGCAAGATGGGAAACTGTTCCCTTTCCCTCCCTCTAATTCTGGTTGTGTGGTATATATATATTGATGTTGTGGTAGTTCAAAGCATTTCTGATGGGCTGGAGGATTAAGAACCACTTCAGGAAGATAATCTTGAAATATAGGTCCAGGTAATACATATGCATGATTTTGTTTGCATAAACTATCAGGAAATATAGGGAAACATTTATTAGTTGCCTTTCTATCTTATAGGAACCCAAGGCGGCTTACAATGCAAACACAATAAATACATTTTTAAAAACACAAATAAAAACCAACAATTTAAAACTGCCAGTAGGGAAAAGAACTAAAACTATTCAAATGGGAGAAAGTGAATTTCTCCCTCTGAGGTTTGGAGGACATCTTGTGGGTGATTCCCATCCATCACTTAGGGAGGCAGGACTAACTTCAAATGCTTCCTGTTTCCTGTGGTGGGAGTCACTCTTGGCTCAGTTCTTTTCCTGCCTCAGTAGGGAGAGCAGCTAGGTGTAGGCTCTGCCTCACCTCTCATTATTTTCAACTCAAATTCATTCCTTCACTCTCTCTATCTTTCCCCTTTACTGTTCCCCCCCCTCAAAAAAAGAAAAAAGCTTTTCTTCCCCCCTACCCCCACCTCTTCTCTGGGGAGCTCAAATAGCCAGCCGATTGTCTATCCGGAAACAAGAGAAAGATCTCGAATTTGCCGATATGGCTTTAAGAGAGGACAGCGACGGATTCTTCTCCACTCCGGAGTCAGATACCGCAAAGCCTTCCGAGGAGCCTAGAGGTCATGTGGCAAAGAAGAGAGCTGCAGCAGCGGACGAGTCGCCTGTTGAGCGAAGTGGTGGCGGCACTATGAAGCATGCCAAAACAGCGCATGCTTATGGCTTTTATGATTTCAGTGGCCATTTTAGTTTCATTTCACCATGCCAGGCTCCAAGACGGGAACAGTGAGCAGGGCCTAAACCCGCAAACAGAGCCCCCAAAGACCCATGGTCATAGCGGGGATCACAGAGATGGGCACCTCCAAAGCAATACTGCCCAGGGAGATGAGGATCATGACGCCTTGCAGTGTGGTAACATTGGCGATTCTGGGTGTCCCCCCCATATCTCCAAAGATGATGGCTTTCTTTAGGAGAGCAATGAGGGAGGAGATAGAGCACTTCTGCAGGTCTGGGGGCCATTCGATCTCGATCCTTCTCCTCCTCCCTTACCCAAGAGATCCCCAAATGCAAACAGCTGGCCTATCAATGCAGCACAAAAAAGTTTCCCCAGGGACCAAGATCTTTATGACCCAATGTTACATGAAAGGGACAGTCTTTCTCATGCTCCTAGCAAGAAAGAAGAGGGGGAATGTTCTTCTAATGATGATGAGGAGGGAGAACCTATTGTCTCAGACCACTTCTTCTGGTTTTTCAAAAGCGAGGATTTTCAGTATTTGCTTTCTAAAACTCTATCAGCACTCAATATACAGGGCTTCTAAACTTCATGCTGCCAATCTATCAATGCCCAAGGACAGAAAGATGGCTCAGAAATTACTGATGAGTTCTTTCCCCCAGCTGATTACTCAGAAAGAGCCTTTCCCTTTCCTGATTTTTATGTGAGGAAAATCAAGGCAGAATGGACAAAACCAACAAACAATAGACCAATTCCAGGGTCTATTGAAAAGTTATGTCCTCTAACATCATCTGTATAAGGTCTTTTGCAGGTTCCCATGGTTGACGCTCCAGTGGCTGCCCTGCAATCTTCAGGCCTACTTTCTGAAGACGGTCATAGCAATTTAAGAAACAATTAGGACATGCGAGCAGAGTTTGCCTTACGGAAATCTCACAAAGCTACTTCAATGGCTATAAAAGCATCTGCAGCAGCATCTACAGTTTCCAGAGTGACCGTTGTATGGATGAGGAAGCTGATACAGATGCTACCAGGCAACAACTGCAGACTGCTGGAAGGGGCCAATATGATACTAAAGGCCATCTCTTACACTACTGATGCCACATTTGACACGATGGTGTTTGCCTCCAGAGTCATGTATTCAGCCGCAGCTGCCTGCTGCATTGTCTGGCTGAGAGCCTGGCCTGCAGATTATCAATCTAAAGCCATAGTCACAGCATGCCCCTATCAAGGGGGCAAGCTCTTTGGGGAGCAACTGGAACAGATCCTTGTGGAAAGTCATGACAAGAAGAAAGCTTTACCCAAAATAGTGCAGCTTGGCAACAAGAGGACAACACGTCCATCTTCCTTTTGCACGTACCAGAGCCAATCCAAGTCTAGGCAAGACAGCAAAAGGTCCTCCTGGGCTAACAGCAGACAGCCCTTTTGTCGAGAAGGATTCAATAACAGGTTCTCAAGACCCAACGGAAATAGACAGGACAGAGGAACCAGGACCCCAAAAGTTCCAAAGCATGACTATCTGGACTCACCTGTCGCAGGGGCCTCTCCATTTGTGAGAGGATGGAGGCTCCTTCTGGGCAGGGAAGCCTGTCATGCTCCTTCTATAAAGAGATGAGGGTGAGGCGGTGCTGCTTGCTTCCTCTGTAGAGAACTATGGCGAGCGTTAGGAATAGAGGCGAAGGACTGTGGCTGAGCAATGACCCCCTCAGCACTAAGGCTATTGAGACCTACGAAGGGAATTTCCGGAGAGTGCATCTACCAAGGAACCCAGCACGGTAGGCCTGATCCCAACTGGGAATAGACTGTTCTGTGCACAGAACCCATCCTCAACTTCTAGATTTTAAACCACTCCTGTCACAATGGAAAAACTGACTGCGTCAAAATATCTAGTGTCAGGTTTATGTACATACTGCCTTCTGCCCAGGTAACAAAGCCAAAGGGTCGTAATCCTCTGAACAAATTATTTTTATTTCAAATTTTAAAAATGAAATAAGTCTTAATGCTTCTCAGAACAAAAGACAACACACAGTTCATACTGCCAAGTGCCCAATTAAAGATATGATGGTAATATGCTGCCATAATTAGTTTTGCAGATTTGATAGTAGCAGAATGCAATTTGATGCAGGGCAGTAATGTTTCTACACATCTGTCTCTGAGATGTTGCTGTTTTGATGTTCAGTCTGCATAGTACTGCAGAACATCTCTCTCATTTGTCTAGAAATGAGAAAAGCTGTTATTGGGCTTAACCTCCATGTTCTCTAGTCTTCTGAACAACTACAAAGACAGTAGCTGGGCACACAAGGAGCTGCTGAAAGGGATAGGAGCTTATGTATGTTGCATGAATGGGTAAAATCCCAGATTTTGCTTGAGGTTTATCAGGTTGCTTGTTGTCCTCCTCTTACCATCTTGAAAGACAAAGTTCTGATTTCGGGGTGAGTGGTAATGATCTCTTTGAGGCATTTTCACCAGTTCATGATACGACAGTTGGTAAAGGAAAACAGAACTCGTATGCCTCTTGCTTACGACGGAAGAGGGGCATGACATGTCTGAAGCACATTTGCTTGTGTGTGCTCTGTGTGATGATATGGCAGGATCGGTTTCCATTGCCACAAAGTACAAATCACTGGCAGTGGGCAGCCTGCATACCCACATGGTTAGCAAGGATGCTTTCAGTGATATTAATGGGCAAGTACTGTGTTATCTGCAAGTCCAAATTCAGCCTTTTGTCTATTCTGCGCTCTCTTTGGGAGGCCAGTTCTTTGAGGTTGAAGACATAGTCTTGCTGTGTGCTAGAAGCTTTAACTTTGTGGCGAAGGATGACGTATACAGAGGGATGAAATAAAGGATGGGTCACACATGAATGCCTCCCACTGATGTTGCTTTAAGTCACTGCACATGGCAGCTATTAAACATTCTGAACCACATGTGGAACTGAAGGGCTCACTGCTACATGTTAGTCACTTGAACTTGAGTTTAGCTACACGATATACAGAGAGACCAAATAAGTGCTGGCTTTTGCATTATTGCCTTCTATGACGTTTACTTTAAATTACTTCACGTGGTGGCTGTTAGACATAGCAGCTTGTGTGGAACAGCTCACAGTATTGTTGGAGCAACAGTCTGTGGGTCAGCTTTGTTATGAAGAAAAAGCTCCAACCATGCTGTAAACTCTTCCATGGTATAAAATCACCCATGGCCAAAGTATTTCCACACATTGGCTGTAACATCTCCTGCAGCCCTTGCTGCATGCAGAAAAAAATTTCAAGAGATGATATTATAAGAGGAACTAGCTGTGCATATATGCTGATATTATTACATTGAAATTTGGCCTCACATTGTTTCTCCATCTCTTTCTCCCACCCCCCATTGCTGAATTGTGAGTCACACCAGGGAAGTATGAAAATGGATTGTGGTTGCTACCTGTTTGTGGTTGCTGGGTTGTTTTCCCCCTCTGATTGCTGCAGGCATGAAACAGAGCAGTGGCTTATCAAGCACTTCAATCTGGTTTGCTCAGCTTAACATAGAAGAAAAAAAAAATCATCTTGTTTTTCCAGAGCTGTCCTTGAGTTGACCAAGCAAGAGAAAATGAGGAACTGAGCATGAGAAGTTGTTTCCTGGCCCATTTAGCTGTTGTGAATACTTTATGAAGGACCTCTTTTCTTTCCAGGTTGCTGCATGACTTAGTTTTCTAAGGTTTTCTAATCAAAACAGTGATTCTAGCCAAGCCAGTAAAAGGATGTCTTGTTTTGAGCCTGGGTAGGAAGGAAGGAATCCCAAAGATATATTTTTAAAAAATGTTTTGAGAGATTCCTTGTGGATAAACAAGAAAGGTTACTGTTAATTTATTGTTCACTACTATTGTAAGAAAATAGTGATCTAAAGAAGTGTGCATCTGAAGAAGTGTGCATGCACACAAAAGCTTATACCCAGAATTAAACTTTGTCGGTCTTAAAGGTTCCACTGGATTCAAACTTTGTTCTAGTGATAATTCAGATACTTTCGTATTACGTATGTTACATAACTTTTCTAAGAACAATAGCAAGTTGAATTATGTAACAAAGACAGTAGCCCTGTGCACAAGTTACAGTGTACAATCTCTGTACAATGTACACTTGATTTTTCTTTATATGTGCGTTGAGTAATTCTCATGTTACATTCAACACATGTACACATGGATGTGTGATTTAAACCCCATATTTATACACATACTGGTCCCTGGTTTCGTTTGTAAAGTGAATGCATGTTGGCTCTTACTTACAAACAGAAAATTGTAAGAAAATTGTCAAGAAAATTGGAGAAATCACGGGAACGTTCCATGCAATGCTGGCCATGATAAAGGACAAAAATGGTAGGGACCTAACAGAAGCAGAAGAGATTAGGAACAGATAGCAAGAGTACACAGAAGAACTATACAAGAAGCACCTCAATGTCCTTGACAACCACAATGGTGTGATCACTTACCTTGAGCCAGACATCCTGGAGTGTGAAATCAAATGGGCCTTAGAAAGTATTACTGACAACAAAGCCAGTAGAGGTGATGGTATCCCAGCTGAGCTACTCAAAGTCTTAAAAGATAATGCTCTTAAAGTGCTGCACTCAATATGAAAGCAAATCTGGAAAACACAACAGTGGCCACCGGATTGGAAAAGGTCAGTTTACATTCCAGTCCCAAAGAAGAGCAATGCCAAGGAATGTTCAAACTATCATTTCACATGGTAGCAAGATCACGCTCAAGATCCTACAGCCTAGGCTTCAGCAGTATGTGGATAGAGAACTACCAGAAGTACAAACTGGGTTTTGAAAAGGTAGAGGAACGAGAGATCAAATTGCCAACATTCGCTGGATTATGGAGAAAGCAAAGGAGTACCAGAAAAACATCTACTTCTGCTTCATTGACTACGCTAAAGCCTTTGATTGTGTGAATCACAACAAACTATGGCAAGTCCTTAAAGAGATGGGAGTACCAGACCACCTCACGTCTCCTGAGAAACCTGTATAGGGGTCAAGAAGTGACAGATCCGGATATGGAACAACTGATTGGTTTAGTATAGGAAAAGGGGTACGACAAGGATGTATATTGTCACCCTGCTTATTTAATTTATATGCAGGGTACATCATGCAAAATGCCGGCCTGGATGAATCACAAACTGGAATTAAGATTGCCGGGGAAAACTTCAACAACCTCAGATATGCAGACGATACCACTCTAATGGCTGAAAGTGAAGAGGACCTAAAGAGCATCTTGTTGAGAGTGAAAGAGGAGAGCACAAAAGTTGGCTTGAAACTCAACATCAAAAAAACGAACATCATGGCATCGGGCCTCATCAATTCTTGGCAAATAGAAGGGGAAGTCATGGTAGCAGTGGCAGAATTCACATTCCTGGAATCCAATATCACTGCAGATGGTGACTGCAGTCATGAAATTGAAAGATGCCTGCTCCTTAGGTTTAAAGCGATGGCAAACCTAGACAGCGTAATAAAAAGTAGAGACATCACCCTGCCAACAAAGTCCGTATGGTCAAAGCAATGGTATTCTCTTAGTAGTAATGTATGACTGCGAGAGTTGAACCATAAGGAAGGCCAAGTGCCAAAGAATAGATGCTTTCCAATTATGGTTCTGGAGAAGACTCTTGAGAGTCCCTTGGACTGCAAGGAGATCAAATCAATCAATCCTAAAAGACTGTTCCCTGGAAGGCCAGATACTGAAGCTAAAGCTCAAATACTTTGGTCACCAAATGAGACGGGAGCACTCACTGGAGAAGACTCTGATGCTGGGAAAGTATGAAGGTAACAGAAGAAGGAGACGGCAAAGGATGAGATGGTTAGACTGTGTTATCGATGCAATGAACATGAAATTAAGCAAACTCTGGAGGATAACAGAAGACAGGAGGGTGTGATGTGGTCCATGAGGTCGCAAAGAGTTGGACTCGACTGTGCGACTCAACAGCAAAAACAAACAGATAAATGCACATACATGTACAATGTATATGCATTCACTGTAATATGTAAACCAGGGTAGTACAAGGCAAGATAATTGCTGAGCTACAAGAACAGTTAAAATCATCTGGGTTTCTTTATTTCTTACTCTGGTCCTCTGATCTATAGGTCTTAAGTAGAATTGTCTGGGTTGTGTTCTCTTAAAGGCTCTAATATTCAGCATTAATAATTGTATCTGAAAAAATCAATTGTGAGTGTGTGCTTACCACAGGTGTGGTCAAAAGGCACCACTGACAGTGTTAGAAAACTTTGCCCCCTCAGTCAGAATAAAGAGACGAACACCAATATGGATTTAACAAGGGCCACTTTATTAATTATTTATAATCAAACAACTGGCGAGAGGCTGCGAAAATGTACTGAGGAATATGACAGGGGTCAAACTCCTGACCACCTTCATTTCCTTCTGGGCGATGCACCTTCCCTGATCTCGAGCCACCCAATGTAGCTCTCGACCAGCAGCGTGGCATGTTTAGGAGAACCCCCTGGCCCACCACCCCAGAAGCCGCAAGGCTTTTTTTGGGTGACAACTCTATCTAGTAACAACTCAGCAACTGAAAAGATAAAATTTCATCAGAGAATAACTTTAGCCTATAGCATACTGGTTTCTATTTCCTCCTGTCAGGTTCCAGGCTCACATCTCAAAACCTGAGGTGTGCTTCTGTTAAAAAAATAATAATTAGGTAGTATGTTGCAACTCCAACAAGTATTACAGGTAAGACAATTCTGTGCCTCATCTTCTATGTGGGATCATGCAACTGCCACATCCTCCAAACTCCCTGAAGCAGGCTACATAGAAGGAGCAGGAGTTGAAAGGAAGAACAGACTTGGGGTGGCCTGGATGCCCATGGGTTGGTTAGAGCATCACACACTAAAAGCAGCTTTCATGAAACATATGTTTGAATTAGTTCCTACTTCTTCTAAGAACAGCCCGTATTGGGGGGGGGGGCGGGCAAGGAGGATACTGCTGAATACTGTGTGTGTGAGGCTCAGGGTGAAAAACATGCTGGCCTGAACTGGAACATACTTTCAAAAGTATCAGTGCACAGACATTTATGAGTTAATGGAAGCCCCTTTGTTCCTGGCTGTTTGCAGCATGCAATTTTTTTTGCTGAGTTTTGTGTTGTTTTTTGTTTTTAACTGGAAGCCCCTCTCTGTATTGAGAAATAAGGCTCTGGTCATTAACCAGAGAGATGGGAAATATAAGGCAATATTGCAGCACAGAAAAGGTTAGAAATAGAATTAATTATCCAATGAAATCTTCTTAGCTTTTCAGTTATTCATTCAGAGATAAATATTGATCTAAATAGCTGCTACAGACAAAACACCTAGCTTTATTTTTATCATGCTGAGAAATAAAACCATAACATTTTGTACTGTTACCAGAATACGCTCAGAATTAAATCAAAGACTGAATGGTTGCTGTATAAAATATATGATAATAACCCTTAAATGCTATAAAAAAAGGTAAAGGTTCCCTTGCTCGAAAGCCAGTCGAATCCGACTCTAGGGTTGCGGTGCTCATCTCCATTTCAAAGCCGAAGAGCCAGCGCTGTCCGAAGACGTTTCCGTGGTCATGTGGCCGGCATGACTAAACACCGAGGCGCACGGAACGCTGTTACCTTCCCACCAAAGTGGTGCCTATTTATCTACTTGCAATTTCTTGCTTTCGAACTGCTAGGTTGGCAGGAGCTGGAACTAGAGATGGGCGCTCACTCCATCATGTGGCACCCGGTCTTGAACTGCTGAACTACTGACCTTCCACAGCCTGCAGTTCAGCGTTTTAACCACTTGAGCCACCGTTTGCTGTATAAAATATATGATAATGACCCTTAAAATGCTATACACGTTTATATATATAAAAGAAAGTCCCCTCACCATAAAATCAACGCCCAAGCCAAACTGCTGGACCTAGAGACACCAAGTTCGGGGAGAGCACTCCTACCGTGGCGTAGATGCTCACTAAGAAGGGATTTTTAGAAATTTGACCCCTAAGTGGGTCGAAATGGGTAAAATGTGCTCCCTCATTGATTCCTATGCGGCTGCCAGGCAGCTGCCCCCCTACACCCCCACTCTCTGATTGGACAGCTGCAGAGCTCAGTGTTCTGACGTTAAAAAAACGAACCCAGTTACAGGGGACTGCAGAGAGCTAATGACAGTTGAGGAAATCAGGAGTGCCCGAGAACCACCTGTGAGGTGCAGTAATGCTGCTGGCCCAGCCTCCCCATGGCTTCAAACACACACTGTTGTCTGTCAGGTGCAGCAGCGGCTACAGGGTGCTTAAAGCCAACAGAGAGGGCCCCCCAGCAGTAATGCTTTAGTGATCCTGCTGGCCCAGCCTCCACAGTGGCTTCTAATACTCCTCCCCCACCCACACTGGACAGGCAGCTGCCTGTCAGGTGTAGGAGAGGAGGTGAGATGCTTACAGCCACCACAGAAGTTTGCTCAGCAGGATTGCCCTAGCCCTGCTGCTGGCCCAGCCTCCCCAATGCCTTTAAATATAATGCCCCCCAACACCAGACAGGCCGGTGTCTGTCAGGTATAGGAGCAGGGCCAGGGTATATTAATCCATCAGGGACACCGCTCCAGCAGGATCACCTTAGCGATGCTGCTGGCCCAGCTTCTCTGATGGCTTCCAACACACTCCCCCCACCTTCTACACCCAACAGGTGGTTGTCTGTCAGGTGCAGCAGCGGTTGCAGGGTGTTTAAAGCCACGAGGGAGTTCGTCCCAGCAGTAACGCCTTAGTGATCCTGCTAGCCCCGTCTCCACAGTGGCTTCTAATACTCCTCCCTCCTCCCCCTTCCTTCACTGGACAGGCAGCTGCCTGTCAGGTGTAGGAGAGGAGGTGGGATGCTTACAGCCACCAGGGAGGTTTGCTCAGCAGGATTGCCTTAGCCCTGCTGCTGGCCCAGCCTCCCTGATGCCTTTAAATACAATCCCCCCCAACACCAGACAGGCAGGTGTCTGTCAGGTGTAGGAGGAGGACCGGGGTACTTTAATCCATCAGGGACGCCGCCCCAGCAGGATCATCTTAGTGGTGCTGCTGGCCCAACTTAGCCACACTCCCACCCACAATGGAAAATACCCTAAATTCGTAGAAAACTGGTTCCCTTTATTAGGTTATTTAACTTCTCACAATGTGGGTTCTAGAAAATTGGTTCATATGAACTTGCTTAATATCCGATTGCTTGGATGGTGTTTTGAATACGAAGTTATGTCCCACTTCTTACATGTAACATAAATGAGAGGCAATTTTGATAAAAAGGGGGGGGTATACCCTTCCCCCAATTCAATGCCCTGCACCAAGAAACCCAAAATAAGAGGAGTGCTTTCCTTCCATTATGTCAATCCCCTCTATGAAGAGATTTCTGAGAAATATGACCCCTAAGGGGTAAAGGGGGGGCAAAATGTGGTCCCGCAATTGTGTTCCTTGTGCCTGGCAGGCTGCTGCCTCCCCCCCCCTCTGATTGGTCAACTGTGAAGCTCAGAGGTGAAACCTGCCTGTTTGCACCCTACCTCCCTCTGATTGCTCAGCTGTGGATCTCAATGTTCTGAGGTAAAAACACAGTTAAAAGAGACTGCAGACAGTTGAGGACAGTTACAAAAATCAATGATTCAAGACTCCTGAATAGACATTTCTCATAACAGCCAGCATGGCAATTGAGTTAATGAATGTTTATGGGGAGATCTTAAAGGACCTTTCTAGGAGCCATTTCAATGCATGCCTCCCTCATGAACCTGAAGAAATGTCCACCACATCACCACTCCCTCACACCAACTCCCCCTCGCACCTCTCACTTCTTAATGCCCCCAAGAAAGCTCCTGGCAAACATCGAGCCAGATACACTAATGCTACAAGGAGGAGGCAACTTAGGAATGCAGCAAAGACATTTGAACATAGTACTTCTGCAGTGCACTGAGCTGTGCAGGCCAAGTACCAGAAAGATCACCTTGAAGTGCTCAGAACAACGCAGTCTCAATATGAGTAATCCAGGAACACAAGTAGAAAGGCCATCACTTTTGTGGAAGGTGGCAGGAGTTGACTTAGCAGACAACTGCTTCTTAAATGGACAGTTCTATGTGGCCTGCTCCAGAGTGAGCTCACCAAGCAGCCTGGTGATCCTAGCACCTGAAAGGTGGTCTACAGTAGAGGGGGGGAAAGTATGCATGTCTCACTTCATTTTTTACACTACAATTTTCTCCATTAGAATTCCTACAACAAATGTTACATTTCAAACTTTACATTATCAGTATTATAACTTGATTTGTCGAACTTAAATACCTTAGCGAAGCACGGGTATCAGGCTAGTATACAGATATGATAAACATGATCATTCTGTTTAGGTACGAGGACTATGTGGTTAAATTAATTTAAAATCTCTCTGGAAACAGCCTCAGTACAGAAATAATACAGTTGTTTTAGCATAGAATTTTTTTTCTCTTCAGAGAAATGGCGGTCTCCTAACTCATCTGTGTTCTGGGTAGTTCTGGCCCAGAGTTCAGCCCTGCTTCCGTGACTTAATATAAATTAATTGAGTTGAGCAAATGCAACTGTATAACAGTACTCAGCTATTCCCAATCCCAACCAGGCACTCTGTGTGTGTGTGTGCAGTGTCATCAAGTTGCAACCAATTTATGGACACCCAAAGGCGATATTCCCTCTAAGCTCCACAGTGTTTTGAGCAAAAATTCTACCTTGTGAGTGAAAAAACCTAGTAGCATTAAAGTTGTGAGCAAGTCTACATTTGACTATCGCATAAATTAGTTTTTTAGTATTATTTCCATGACCTTGTAAAAATCTCAGAATGAATTATATTAAGCTATGTTTAAATTATATTTTAAGAATAATTTAAAAATTATAAGAGAAAACAGTCAAGTCAAATTTCATTACATAAAATATTGTCCTCTATGGGTATAGACTAGAATTCCAGAGAACAGCTCTACTCTCTCCTGGCTTCTTGAGAACAGGTCTACCCACCCCTTTCCACTATATTGGTAGACCTGGCCTCTGAAGAACAGGTCTATCCTCCTCTTTCCACTATATTGGTAGACCTGGCCCCTGGAGAACAGGTCTACTCACCCCTTGCCACTATATTGGTAGACCTGGCCTCTGGAAAACAGGCCTACCCACCCCTTTCCACTGTATTGGTAGACCTGGCCTCTGGAGAAAAGGTCTACCCACCCCTTTCCACTATATTGGTAGGCCTGGCCTCTAGAGAACAGGTCTACCCATCCCCTTCCACTATACTGGTAGGCCTGGCCTACAGAGAACAGGTCTACCTGTCCCAGTCAGTGCCCTTTCCACTATATTGGTAGACCTGGCCTCGGACTGTTGCCCTGCGCTGAGCCTTGGAAAACATACCAGCATTTGGGGGAGAAACTCTTGTGGTCTGCTTTGTGGGTGCGTTCAGACGCGCCATTTGATCTGGTGTCGTGACTGTTCAACAATGGATTTTATATGTCCGATCGCACAGTCAACATCTGCCTCCTTTCCCCCAGCCGTTAGTTTCCAGCTCAAAACCCCCTTTAAACCAGAGTATTTTGTTACCAGGTCCCAAGTGGTGTTTTCTCAGTTCTCCCATTTAAAGCCGCATTTTCCCCCTGTGTGAGCGCTCCTCCTATGTCAAGCTACTTCTGGTGGTTTAAACCCCCTCCCCACTTGAAAGCGTCAGCGGTGTGTGCATAGGTGGAGCTCTGCTACCATATTTATAAAACCGACATTTAAACGGTCACTCATTTTAGCATTTAGATGAGTTCAGGATCTCACGGAGGCCATTTTCTGGTCAAAAGTTTAAAGGGAAGTCTTTTGTTGGAGGGGTTGGATTGATTTGCCCTGGTGGTTCTACGCATGCGCCATGATAGTTTCCCCCCATTCTATGGATGAGCACCTATGCGCATATGCAAACTGAGGAAAAAACCCCACCAACACACGCTCCTGTGCGTCGGTGTATAGACGCCGGTGAGCGATGCGACTGCTCGGTGAGGCGGGATAAGGGAGGTAAGTGTATCACGATTTGGTGTAGTGGTTAAGTGCACGGACTCTAATCTGGGAGAACCGGGTTTGATTCCCCACTCCTCCACTTGCACCTGCTGATGTGACCCTGGGTCAGTCACAAGCTCTGGCACAGCTGTCCTTGAAAAAGAGCAGTTTGTGTCAGAGTTCTCTCAGCCCCACCCACCTCACAGGGTGTCTGTTGTGGGGAGGGGAAGGGAAAGGAGTTTGTAAGCCGCTCTAAGACTCCGAGTGAAGGGCGGGAAAGATAATCGCGTCAGAACCGGACCAGTTTAAACCCCTCTCAGCACGCCATCTGAACGCACCCTGTGTGTGTTTTTTAAATGAAATATGACAAGTTACAAGTCAAGTATAACAGAGGTGGAGCAATCACTGTCAGAACCCTGCCTAACCTAACAAACAGGAGGTTGCTTAAATGTTATCAACCTGCCCGAACTACTTATTTATTCAAATATTTATATCCCACTTTTACTGTGACTCAAGGCAGCTTACAAATCACACTGAAAAGTATGATTTCCCTCCATTTCCTCTTTCCTCCATTTTACCCTCACAACAACTCTGCGAGGTGACTTAGGCTAAATGTGACCAGCCCAAGGTCACCTGGCAAGCTTCCATGGCAAAGAGGGGATTTGAACATGGGTCTTCCAAAGCCTAGTCTGATACTCTAACCACTATACCACATTGCCTCTTTTTGTACAACCCCCAGCTTTCACAGCATAATAGAATCCTATTCCACAGCGTTATGTCCTGCAAACTCTTGAGATAAAATTTTTAAGATGGATTTATTTTTATTGCTTATTTTCCTTGTTCAACTGAACTATTAAAAGACAGTGTATAAATTTTTAGATCAGTAAATAACTCCTAAATAATAGGTAGGGATTATGCCATGAACCTTTAAACATCAGTGCCTGCATACTTTTCATTACAAGTATTTTAAATTCACACCAAGGGCCCTAGTGTTTCAAAACAGATTGTGACAATTTTTTCACATTGCTGTATTGAATAAAGGCACTTGCACTTAAAAAGGGGTTCAGCTACAATTGTTTGGCCAGGGATCAGAATGCTTAAAGCTTGTTGTTGTTTTTGAGGGGTTCATTTTGGATAAAAGGCTGTGGGAGGAAGGGTATTTTGTTTTCTTTCCCCTTGACACCTCTGGTTCTTTCTTGCTTAAAAAAAAATCTTCCTGAAGCCTTGCAAGGAGTATCGTTGTTAAAATTTCACCAAGGGTCAACCTCCTTGGTGGGTTAGACAAATTCCATGACTCTGGCATCTCTTTTCAGGGAAACATGAAGCATAAAACATCTGTTAAAAGAATGTTCTTTATTTTAGAGGCTTCTTACAAGGGTAGTAACTAAAACCTTGGCCTTGGAATTTCCTCCCTTGCTGATAGTGGTTACATATGGTAAACACAAAATAACCTTAGTGTAAAGTCAGCAGAGGTCAATCCTAGTATGAAAAATGGGAGGGAAGCTATGCTATCAGTTTCCAAGGATGCATCTGAGAATGTGGCAATGTAATCAGATATAGTTTAGTAATAAAATCAGACACATAGGCTGGTAAAGTGCTGTGCCTGTAGCTGGATTGGACCTCTCTATTTGCCAGACACACAGGTTTTTTCTTTCATCTGTTTGTAGGTTTCTTCATCTGTTCATAGGTACAAGTATGAATACTTAGCAAGGTGGATATTATTTTTGTATTTCAAGGGGTTCTTCATGATAGTCATCTCATCTTGGAATAATGATGAATTTATAGCAAGAGGTTAAAACTGATGGTACAAAGTTAGAACCTAGCAATTATTATAATTTTGATTAACAGGGTTATTTCACCATCTGGGATCATATCTCAGTGGCTACATTTAAAAACCTTTCCACTTTTTCTGTGCTGTGTATATTTCCCCCAGCAAGAAGGGTAACTAGCCGTTTTGCTGAGTGGCCTGGTCAGCACTGCATCTTGGGTCCCCATTTGGGGGAAAGGTGGGGGATAAATGAAGTAGTGATTACAAGACAGCAACACATGGGACAGAGTCCTGAATACCTCTGCATCTCAAAGAAATATTTGGTCATTTAAAGGGATGTGCTTTATAACAGCCCTCAAGTAATGCTGATGGCAAAACATTACAACTTGCTAAAGGAAAAGTTCTGCTATATTTCATGATACTTAAGAGTTTTTAAATAACATTTCCTAAGTAATGGAAAATTTAGGTCCAGGTATAAAGATGAACAGGAGCTGCGGTGGCTCAAGTGGTTAAGACGCTGAACTGCAGGCTGGAAGGTCGGTAGTTCAGCAGTTCAAGACCCGAGTGCCGCATGACGGAGTGAACTCCCGTCTCTGGTTCCAGCTCCTGCCAACCTAGCAGTTCGAAAGCAAGAAATTGCAAGTAGATAAATAGGCACCGCTTCGGTTGGAAGGTAACAGCATTCCATGCGCCTTGGCATTTAGTCATGCCGGCCACATGACCACGGAAACGTCTTCAGACAGCGCTGACTCTTCAGCTTGGAAACAGAGATGAGCACCACAACCCTAGAGTCGGATTCGACTGGCTTCGAGCATGGGAAACCTATAAAGATGAACATTGTCTATGTGCCAGGGCACGCTTGTTCTGGTAGTCTGTGTCGCCAGACCTCTGCTTGACTAATGCCTGGGATTTCTCCAGATTGAAAAACAGTATGGCTAGGAGACAAAATCCTGCAGTTAATTTCTTTAATTATACTTTCTTCCCATTTACTTATAAATGAATCTGTTCATACCAAAGAAGCAAAAAACAAAGTGCTCAGTTTCTGCAGTCAGAAGAAAGAGGGTTGGAAGGGAAGATTTTGTTGAATAATGAAATATTTCTGGAGCACCAAGGATGGAGGACAATTCAGAGCTTGTGGAGATAGCTGATTAAAGGTTTCATTTTCATTATAAATTAAAGGGGTTTATCAATCTCCATTTTATTTTTAGAATGCTTAAATGCAGGTTACTTACTGTTTACTTTTTACATTTATATCCAGCTTCTCCTTGGGACATTTCAAAGCGGGATCCATAGAATTCACTGGCAGCCTTTCATCCAGCACCAGTTAGGTTCAGTGTTTGTTCATTGTAGGCCTTCTCTGTGCCCTGCAGTATCCATCACTGGGAAATCTGAATAGGTGTGCTGCTTGCATTGCCTTATCCTATGACAGAAACACCCTGACCTGGATAGCCCAGGCTACTTCAATCTCATTAGAGCTTGGAAGCTAAACAGGCTTGGCCCTAGTTAGTATCTGGATGGAATACCAGGGTCACCAGGCAATGGCAAACCATGTCTGTACGTCTCTTGCCCTGAAAGCCCTGCATGGTTGCCATAGATCAGCTGTGACTCATGGCAAAAAAGAGAAAAAAATAGAGACCTGTATAAATGCTTCATGACTACAGACCAAAAGAGACAAGAAAGGAATGTCACTAATGTATCCTGCTGTTCATCATAGAGGAGATGACAATATCACAAGATGAGCTGGAAGTCTGGCTGGAGACAATGAATTAAAGAACTTGGCTATATCCATCAACAATCACCTGTTTGGGCAGCATCATGGAAAAGGAGGCATTTCCTTTCTATTAATCACCACTATCTGTTCCAGCTTGCCTCTGACCTGTGTATGTGTGTGTAGCAGAAGCTGAGAGTTTTCCTGAAAATGTGGGCTGTACATTTAGCAATTAAAAAAACCAACATTATTTTAATAATTAGTAACCCACATTTTGATCATCTGATCTCCAGTGAATAATTGTAAAGAAATAATTTGTTCCTTAATTAGGGATGTTACAAGCTATTGTTTTATTATTGAGATTTATATCTAGGTTTTTTTGCCTTTAAAAAGCCAGTTAGGGCATATTACAAAACATACAATCATAAGAATAGGAAGGGGCCTTATATGCAAAACTAACGCATCTCTGATTTTGTCATTATCTCACTCTAAGTCCTACAAGCTCCAAACTAGAAAGAGCAGTATAGCATCCTAACATAAATAAAAGCACTCAAATTGTGTGAAAATCACACACATCTGTTACAGCAGTGCTGACAGGGCTCAGGGTAGGGGTAGTTTGGGCAGACTGAGCTGGTACAAAATTGGAAATTTTTCCAGAGTCTGAAAAGATAAACATAGACATGAAGCGGACATGAGTGCTTCAGTGTTTTTCCTAAAAATGTATCATTTTTCCAAACACTAAGCAGTATCATTCAAAGAATCAGGCCATTTAGGGTATAAAAAGCATTAACATTTGGATGCATTCTGAGGTGCAGAAGCAGTCACTGTAGAAGTGATGAGCCTGTAATGGTGCCATTTCAAGATATGGTAGCATTATTGTTTCCTTAAAAATGCTTTGCCACTGTGGTCCTGCTGGGAGCAAGTTGATTGATTGGATTTTTGTTACTACTAAGTATATCATGTTCTTTCTGGGGTTAAATGTCACTGCCATTAGTCCTCAAGGCAGATAAGAAATATCAGTCTACGAAGGTCTCCATTTAAAAAAAATTGAGAAGGCTTGGAGCTGTGGATTAAAGGCTGATTCACATGATCAGTCCTAGCTATACAGCAAGTTCATTATAGCTGTTTCATGTTGTGCAATGGCAGCCTGAACAGTTTGTTGCATGTACTGATCAATTCCCAAGGTATAATTACATGATTTCCTCCATATACTCAGATTCAAGCTGTGAACTGATCTGATTGCAAAGCAAAAGCAGCCAAAGAACTGTTTTGTTGTGTGATTTTTAAAAAATCCACACAATGGGTCCAGGGACAGACAGACTGGCTATTTTTTTATAAGCTTGCGGGAAGCCAGATTGCAGAAGAATACAAAAGGTAACAATAATTTGTGGTTAGAAAAGTGCCCTAATCATAGAAGAAATGTCAGCTTCTTTAAGTAAAGAATACATTGTAAGATCTCAGGGGTCATTTTTGAGGTTTTTAGCAGGGTCGGTGCTTGGAAGGGAGACCACCAAGGAAGGCTCTGCTGAGGAAGGCAGTAGCAAACCACCTCGGCTTCTCACTTGCCTTGAAATCCTGTTGCCGGGGTCACCATAAATCAGCTGCGACTTGCCAGCACTTTACACACACTGAGAGAACCCATAACCAGCTTTACTGAGGATTTCAAGCCTTGGTTAGGGTCAAGTGCGGCAGGGGGAGAGATTCAAACAGGTAGGAGGAAACAGAAGTACAGCTGGAGGGGGAGGAGCAACTGGAGTAAAAAGGGAAAGCTGAGATGGAGGACTGGAACAGAAAAAAGTTGAGGAAAAAAGGGAGCCACGGGGGGGGGGGCAACAAAGGAATTTTGGTAGGTGGGTGGGAGGCACTACAGGCTCCGCTGAGTGAAGCAAAGTGGGAAAACTAGAGGGAAAAAAACAGAATGGGAAAATGAGATTCCTTCCCAGAAGCCCTCACAGGTTCCCTACTTATATTTTCTACTACAGGGCCCCCAGCCCTTTTCAGCCTTCGAGCACCTTTGGAATACAGACACAGGGTGGTGGGTGCCACACGATGGCTGCCATAGGAGGTGGATCTGCAGTAGCTGGAGCCACAGGGGCAGAGGAGGCCCAAGTGCAGGCGAGAAGAGGGGTAATTTTAAAAAAGTACATTGATGGCACCTGCCACTGAAACAATGTTATTTTAATCTGTTCAGCCAATTAGAAACCATGCTGGACAAAAGCCCCACACAGCCCCATCCATTTAATAAAACCACTTGGTGGGTAGCGCTGTGGCACCTGTGAGCACGAAGTTGGGGAGCTCTGATCTGTCATAAGCCACCCTTACCGGTTAAATCCACAGGGCTACTCATTAAATGTGAAAGGGTTGTAGAAGAACAAGGTTGCTGGATAGGTTTTAGTAGTAGAACAGTTGGATCTGAGTCCAGTAGCACCTTAGATACAAACAAGATTTTTAGGGTATGAGCTTTCAGGAATCAAAGCTCTTTGTCAGATATAGGAGCATGAATGGAGATCACTGAGTCTTCTGTCCCAGTCAGAAGGTGGGAGGGGGTGTTGTTAAGAAGGAACTAAGATGCAGAGGTACAATACATGGTGTAATCAGCTTGATTACAGCAGAGAGAAGATGCTTGGGGGCAGAAAATTAGCCTCTGTAGTGAGATAAGAATCCCACATCCCTATTCAGCCTTGGGAAGTCCAATGTTCTGAACTCGTGAATGAACTCCAGTTCAGCAATTTAGCATTGCAGTCTCCCCTGGAAGTTTCTTTGTTTAAAGACTGCCCCTCTTAGGTCAGTAATAGAATGACTTAAAAGATTAAAATGTTCTCCCACTGGTTTTTTTTTGTGTTGTGGTTTTTTAGATGTTCGATTTATGTCCATGTATATAGACTCAGAGATTTCCATTCCTATTCATATCTGACAAAGGGAGTTTTGACTCCCGAAAGCTTGTGTCCCGAAAATCTTGTTGGCTAAAATGCTACTCTGGACTCAGATGTTACTGGAGTTTCTCATGGGCACCATGGTGATTCTGTTTATAGTTTGTTTCAGTTGTGTTCTGATACCATTGTGTCACATAATTTGGACAGAGGTTAAAATGGATGCCATATATAATAATGAAAACCTTTTAAAAATTAGAAACTTCTTCACAATGGATGTTCTTTAATGGGAGCTACTCTTGTGATGGGTGTGCTAAAAAAGCATGTGGACTGTCATTTCCTGCTAAAGACATCAGGGCTGTGTCTTTTTTAAATTTATATTTATATTTATAAGACACAGCCCTGATGTCTTTAGCAGGAAATGACAGTCCACATGCTTTTGGGATGAGTTTTTAGCACATCCATCACAAGAGTAGCTCCCATTAAAGAACATCCATTGTGAAGAAGCATCTAATTTTTAAAAGGTTTTCATTATTATTGGCCTAATTTACCTGCATTAGGTTACAGTGCATTGTTCGTAGTCACCATTATGCTCAAAAAAATTTAAATGTACACATTTCAGCTGAGTCAAACTCTTTGGCTCAGTACTCTCCCTATTACAGTCCCCCACTGATTTTGCTTAAAATATGTGCTATTCAACCCCAAACCCTGCAAGCAAGAATTAGCAAAAGCTGAACATACTTCATCTTAGAAGGATGTGAACAAGCACAAATATCTCTTTTATGTTAAAGAGGGCAGCCTAGGGAGCATTAACACTCTAATACATGTGTTGGATTTCCAGGATGGTATTTCATTTTGAAAGATTTGGCCCTGTAGGGTTATAAGCTATAAATACATTTAAAGTAGGAAATAGAATGTCTGTATGACTGATTTGGAAACACTAAAATCACTGTGAATTTATTTTTTAATTCCCAGTGTCACGTTTATACTAGATTAAGGTTTTAAAATAATTGCTAATCTGTATTTTCCCCCTCTTGTTCTGTTATTTAGAGTACCAAATAAAGGTTTGTGTTAGACAGCTTAGATAGTTTGAGAGTTGAGTGATCTAAAGGCTTTCATGCTGAGAAGTTATCTGAAACCCAGGAAAATGTCAAGGAATTAGATGTTGGGGAATAAATAATGGAATGAGAAGTGCTTATTCAGCTGGAGAATGTGACTAAAGTTAACTCCTCCAACTGAGTTTGTATGTGGTAAAAATGCACATGCTTTCAGAAAACCAGCAGGATAGCAAAGCCATAACTGACCCAAATGTTCATTCACGTGCAGTAAACTTTCTGCTTGCAATAAGCTTTCTGTTTGGAGGGCGATTCAGTGTGGTATAAGGGTTATAGGGTTATACTGGATGGACCCGGCCTCAAGTCCCCGTAAACTCATCGGATTATCTTGGGCCAGTCATTTACACTCAGCCTCACAGGAGTTTTATGAGAGAGAAAAATATTTGACTTCCTCATCCATTTTTGGCATCCTGAATTTCTTACCATAACAGTGGCATGCAAATCTGAGAAATTACGTGCAACTGAATTGGGTGGAGTGCTGAGATGGCAGAATGGCCTATATCACTTCAGCCCTTAAGGAGCTGCCCTTTTTGCTGCTTGTTGGAAGATCCATTTTGCTGGTGTGCATTGTATTTGCCATGTCTCCTGTGTCTCTTGGAACATGTGCTCAGCTAGTGGAACAAGACCACTTAGTGGTGGTGAAGATTCTTCCATGACTCAGCAACTTAGCCTCTTCCTTACTATGGTATACCACCAGTTGCTCAGCTGTCTTACAGCCTGGCTCATAGCCTGGCTTTGATCCCAATGAAGTCATAAATTTGTATCCTCCCCTCCTGTCATACGGCTGATGTCTCATGACTTCCTGTTACATGCTTGCAACTCAGTGGGCCCCATGCTCAGTGGACCTTAGGTCTGGAAGACCGTTGACATAGCGGGTTTCAAACTGAAGGAGTTGTTTATAATAATATGGCCTTAGGTATTGAAGTAGGAGACAACAAATTACATTCAGTTTTGTTGTTCGTAAAAAAAAATCAAAGTATTATAAACGTTCTTTAAATTTGTTCAGAAAATTTATGCTACCTTTCTAAAGAAATGTTTGAGTTGGCTAACAAAGTACACAATATATGAAAAAACCTAGAATTGTATCCACAAAATACCCTTGGGCTGGCCATAAAACCACAACTAAAAATGATGCACATCTTCCAGTACAAGGGTGATTTTTTTTTAAATTTATATCTGACTGAGGACTGAGGGGTGACATGATCGAGGTTTATAAGATTATGCATGGGAAAGAGCAGGTAGAGAAAGAGGTACTTTTCTCCCTTTCTCACAATACAAGAACTCGTGGGCACTCCATGAAACTGCTGAGCGGTCGGGTTAGAACGGATAAAAGGAAGTACTTCTTCACCCAAAGAGTGATTAACACTTGGAATTCACTGCCACAGGAAGTGGTGGCGGCTACAAGCATGGATGGCTTCAAAAGGGAATTAGATAAGCATATGGAGCAGAGGTCCATCAGTGGCTATTAGCCACAAGGTATAGATAGGGGCTCTGGGGCAAGTGATACTCTGTCTTCTTGGTGCTTGGGGGGGGGGGTCAACAGTGGGAGGGCTTCTAATGTCCTGGCCCCACTGGTGGACCTCCTGATGGCACTGGTATTTTTGGCCACTGTGTGACACAGAGTGTTGGACTGGATGGGCCTTTGGCCTGATCCAACATTGGCGTCTCTTATGTTCTTATGTTCTTATATCCCGCCCTCCCTGAAGGCTCAGGGCAGCTAACAATGAGGCACAAGTGCCAGAATTAAAATAAATAAAACAGTCTAAAACAGTAAAACAATATAATACAACAACAAAGTGTCAGTGCAAGATGGGGTAGATCTTAGTCGAATGGCATTGGTCCCACAACTTGTCATCCCCTCTCCTTCCAGGGTCACCTCACACCCAGATGGAACCACATATTGGTGGTAGTGGTGCGATGCTGCATACATATCAGTGGTGGAATTATAGTGGCGGCAGCTCCTACTCGAAAGCCAGGACCAGATCCTGTCCCTGGAAATGACTGTGGCATTTGGACCCACCGAAGTTTTCTGCGTAGTTTTCAAAAGCAGTCTCACATGAAGCACATCACACCAATCTCAGTTACGATCAGAGCGTGGATTGCCGACTAACTCACAAACTCATTCTGTTTGGTCCCCCAGTAGATGGAGACCAGTAGTGTTGATGTTGGATTTTAGTGTGTATGTTTTAAGTAGTAACGTGGTTTGTACTTTGAACAGTGATACATATTACAAAATCAAGCTTAGGCATGGAATCTTTCCAGAACAGCTTCACTGATGATGAGAACGTGTGAGATAAAAGAATGCTCCTGTTTGTGCAACTGTGATAAATGTTGCCATATCTGTGAAAATGATTTATGATGTCAAGAAGGTTGATATTTTCCCTTATGCTTCACACAAAGCTCAGTCCCTATATTCACATTTTGTAAGTCATCTATGCATGTGAGCAAGAAACTCACATGGTACTGCTTTATCACTCTTTTGTTTGTTTTGGCGAACCACTGAGGTGGTTTGCCATTGCCTGACTTTGTGTAGCGACCCTGGTATTCCTTGGTGGCCTCACATCCAAATACTGATCAGGGCTGACTCTGCTAAGCTTCTGAGATCTGACAAGATCGGGCTAGCCCAGGCTATCAAGTGAAAGTTTATCACTGTTTAAGGAGATGCATTTTGGAACTGTGGAAGGTAAAGCAGGCGCACCCTATGAGGGCCTGGTTTACAGGAAGAGGCTATATCAGTTGTCCCCATGGTGGTGCCAGTGAGTGCTGTGGCATCTGATGGAACCTTTTCTGGTGCTGCCAGGTTTTTTTTTTTAAAAAAAAGGTGGAGCTAGATGGGGATTTTGCACAGCAGGTCTTCTGATTGGCCATTGGATATCTAATTGGCTGTGCAAAAAATTCTTCAGCAGCAGTTACCGCCACAGCACAAGCATCATCACTCCACGAATGAACAAAAGCTGTGTGTAAGCAACAAAATACTTTACAATGTGTTCATTTTAAAAGGTATCCTGATAGTCCTTGAATGTTGAAGAGTTACTATTAGAATTAGGTACAACCTCACTTCCTGACATTTTGTGGTTGGTTCTGCTTTCTGTAGCAGCCATTTTGTGGTTGCACCCACCACCCTGTGTCAGAAGTCCAAAGGTGCCCACAGTCTCAAAAATGTCAGGGACCCTTAGACTATATGCTTTGCTTGGATCCCAGGTTGCTCCAGATGTAGAATTGTGCAGGTGTGAATGCTGTGCCTGTGTTATTCTGTTTTGTACTGTATTTATATACTGAAAAAATACAGCAACGGGTCTGAAGTCTTTTTTACAAGAAGAATAATGAGTGCTGCTAGTCTTTTCCTTAGGAATTTAGGTGTTGCAAATGAAGTGTAGAAATATCCTGTGTATTTTGCAGTTTTTAAACATTAAAGAGGGGGAAATAGAGAATATATGCAGGGAACTGCTCACAGGTGTGCTCCATTGACACTCTGGGGCTGCAGTAAAGTAAAGGTAAAGGTTTCCTTAACCACTTGATCCACCGCAGCTCCTGGGCTGCAGTAGTAATAAGCTATTTCATGCTATAAAAACTAGAAAATGTGGGGGAGAGAGACACACAAAGATTCAGGATAAATTGAACGCTTTGGGTGTTTCAGTTACTGTCCATATGTGCCGTTGCAGTGCAACAGCTACACTGATGCAGTGCTGCTGTAATATTGCGTTGTATAATGTACAGCTATTCCCCATCCTAAGCGTTCCTTCTGTGGCTCAACAGGATTCAGCAATGGAATGTTTATTCAGCTACAAAGTATTTATGCAGTTGATTAAGAAGGTGAGCTGAAACTGACCATGGAACTCCTAAACCATCAATTAGCATGGTTCTGAAAGTAGCAGAAATCCGCTTGGTGTTATATATTTATGAATGAGTACTAGAGTTCAGACACATCACCCAGTCACCAGTGTTTCTGTCTCTGTGAAATCACCAGGCCAATTGAATGTAATTTTTGCCCCCTGTGCGCTGTATGAATATTTCTCTTGATGCATCTCTTCAAAAGATTTAAAATGGCTCACTGAAGAGGTGGTTGAAGATAGATTCAGTAAAGAAATATACTAAAATAAACTCAAATACAGAGGATTTATAGTCCTTCTTGTTGAGAATACATAGGTGAGGACTGAATAAGTTAACATATGTAACTCCACGGTGTTTCCCCCCCCCCCAATGTTTTGCTCTCTCTAGTAGTCCCAGAGGGACCAAAATACATGTGGAAAAGGAGGGGGGAACCCAAAGCAATAAGTTCAAACGAGTGACAAAAATGACAGTGTGGAAGTGGCCTACGACAGGCAGCTGTCTATTCTGTGGTGTGTGTGTGTGTGTGTGTGGAGGATGTAGCATCTCCCTCTGTCCTCCCGTATGTCTGCATAAATACAGGCAAAATGTTTGTCTCTGACAGGCACCAGAGCACAGAACAGAGCAAGAAAGGTTATATACATTATAGTGGAAGGATTAGCAAGAAAGTGGAAACACTGTGTATAGAAATGCCTGTGGGAGCAGTTACCTTCAGTAGGAGCATCTGCTAACTCTTCTGGTTGGTAAATGGCTATGTTAGAGTACCTCCTGAATCTCACACTCACCTCACGTGACTGTAAGAAACAGACAGCAAGACACCAGAATATTTGCAGTATCTAAAAAATTCCAGAGATAATTGATTTGCTTAAAAATCTGATGTAATGTAAAGTGTAGTGTTACACTGATACTGAAAGGCAGAACACAGGCTGAAAGGAGACTTCGGATACCTACTAGGTCACACTCCCTCCACTAGCCATTTCTGGACTCTCTGAAAGACTCTATGCCATTTTATCTCTGTATTGTGCTAACTTGGGTTTTAGTTGCAACAAGAAGAGGGAACCACGATACTTGCGGGGGGGCATCTTCAGGGCTGAGGAAGCGGGTGAGGTGTGCAGACATGAAGTCAGGCTGCCACGCATGGGTAGAAGCGCTCCTGTGTGTGAGGGAGCCAGCAAGGTGGACCGCCGGGAGATGGGGGGGTGTCAGGCGCAGAGAAGGCAGCTGCGAAGCCAAGGGAGAGAGCTGTGGCGTGATGGGCAGGCACAGGGACTCCGCTGCACCGGCCAGCCCCCCAACCCAGCCAGCAAGCGAGCGCTGGGGCAGCAGCAGCAGCCAGGCGGCCCAGCGTGGCTGCTGGTGGGGGCGGCGGCGGGAGGCTCCGTGACCGCCTGCTCTTCCGCAGTGCCAAGCTGTTGCCAAGGTCCCCCCCATCGCAATGGCTGCGAGGCACCGTTCCCCGTGCATTCCCTGTGCATATGCAATGAACACTTTCCTACATTTGGGGGGATTTAAATATCCCCCCTATATTTTTTTACAGTTTTTAGATTTTTGTGCACATCTGGGGATTGCCCCAAATGTGCAGGCAAATCTCCCTGCCCCCCAAGTGCCCCAATGTGCGGATTTAGATATCCGCACGCAGGGGGCAGCTTGGGAATTAGATACATAGATAATGAATAGTTCACAGGCTGGCTTTAGGATTGCATGGGGTAGTAGTGATAGTCTGTCATAGCAAGTATATAGCTGCCATTTGTTTTAATGTGAGAGACATTCTTGATTAGATTTGCTTTAAAATGTCTTAATATTTCTGATAGTATGCTTTTTTATTTCGGATATTTAAATATATGCACCCTGGTCATGTAATACTTTGTAAGTGCCAGTTTCATAAATGATTCCCTTTGCTGATCTATCAGCCAAAAAACATAGTGGATTTTCATTTCTAGGATTGACAGATATAAGAATGATTTAATATATTTATGAAATAATCAAAGGAGTTTTTTTGTAGTTATAGAAGTTTTATTTTTATTTTAAGCCAAAAAAGTTACAAATGTCCAGCAAATAAGATTAAGAAAAGAAAAAAATCGAAAAAACTAACATTGTGAAAACATCAGAATGTTTCATCTTTCGAATAACTTTACCTACTAGGCAAGATAAAAATTAATATTTGAATATCTATAAATTTACATCATAATTTAGTCCATTAATAAAAGACTGATATCTCTAGTTATTAGCTGAGAACAAGTAGTCTCTTTCTTCCAAATGTAGTCAGCCATTGCAACATTTAGGTAAATTATGATGGACTTATTCCTACCTGTAATAGGGTATCTTATTTTCAGAAAGTTTTAGAAAGGAAGAAACGGGGTCCCCCCAGCTTTAGCATATTTGGTATTCTAATAATCAAATCAAGCCTGAACTCTCCCTAAAAGCTAAAATGACTTAACTGAAGATATTGAATTTTGTCACATGACAAAAGTCACTGGAAAAGAAAATTATACCAGGAAAAGTTGAAGGCAGCAGGAAAAGAGGAAGACCCAACAAGAGATAGATTGACTCACTCAAGGAAGCCATGGCCCTCAGTTTGCAGGACTTGAGTAAGGCTGTTAATGATCAGAAGGTTTTGGAACAAATATAACAGCTCTGCCAAAACCTCAGAGGCCACTTGGCTCAGACCATTTTATCAGCAATGGTAACTGGTGTCAGTTCACCAGTTATCCCTTCCCACACGGCTACCAGTTTTCATGAGAGACCAACGGGTGAGCTAATACCCATTGTTTGCATTGCTGAGCTGAGTGAGTCCTGGCTTGTATCACCACTAGGGTTGCCAAGTCCATCTTCCGCCCCCAGCGGGGGACTTTAAGGGCGTTCCTGGAGGGGGCGTGGCATCACCAACGTGATGACTTCATGTTGGGGACGTCCGCCGCCTGCGCGCCCGATCTCCAGAAATGCCAGTTTTCTGCACTTAAGGGAGCCAGCGATTCCCTTTTAAGTACACGGAGCCGGCGTTTCCCCTTTAAGAGCAAAGAGCCGGCATTTCCCTTTTAAGTGCACGGGGCTGGCATTTCCCTGCAAGCCTGATCTCAAGCGGAGATCGGGCTTGGGAGGAAACACGGGCTCCATGAACTTAAAGGCAGCCACCCCCTCTCTCAAGAGAGAAGGGAGAGGGGTGGCTGTGGGTGTTGGGGGCGGGTAGAAACCCCCCCCCAATGGGGGACCCCTGGCAAACCGGGGGGGGGGGGTTGGCAACCCTAATCACCACAGAGGCCACTAACTTGGCTTGTTCCAGGGTCATTGTACCTACCCTGTCCATTCCTGTCTCCCATAATCAATGCAGTTCCCTTACATACATACCATGCTCCTAACCGAGGTGTTTTCTTATTTTTCTGGTTGTCTTATTTCAGTCATTACTATAAAGTGGAAGAAAAACGTTTTTTCCCCTTTAAATTATTTTTGTAAATATTGTCAGTAAACAATGATGGATCATGAGCAAGGTTAGATTATAATACCACATTTATACCATTGATAATTTGGGTCCAGTATTCTTTGAGCTTTATCAAAGATCCATTAGCAGTGTAAAAAAACTGATTTTTTAAAAAATCACACTTCCACATTTGCTACCAGTGGTTCTATTTTGAATATAATACTGGGGATGAGATATAATTAGACAGAGGGAGGCCAGTCTCCAGGTGAGGCCTGGAGACATCCCCAGTTACAGCTGATCTGCAGCCTATAAAGATAAGCTCCCTTGGAGAAAATGGGAGTTCTGGAGGGTGGATTCCTTGACATTATACCCTGCTAAGGTCCCTCTGGTTCTCAGACTGTTGCCTTCCCAGGCTCCACCTCCCAATTTACAGGTATTTTCCAACACAGAGTTGGCAACTATATCATTTGATCTGTATTTATAACAGTTGTCTCTCAAGCCAGAGCACAAAGCATATTTGTAGTTCTTTTCATAGACATTTCCCCAGATATTAATTGGTATTTCTGTTCTTAACTGATTTCTCCAAGCCTACGTTAACCCAGATAATTATTTTTCCCCAATTTTAGGAAACTGTGGTAAATCTGAGACAAAATATATTGAGCAGTGCGGTCATAAGCACAGTTAGACCCCTCTAAGTCTATTGAAATCAATTGGGTTTAAACCTATTTAGGTTTGCTCTTCAAATTTAACTAGAACTTTTTCTTTAAAATATGTTGACAGTCTCAAGGGAGAGCAAAACATTTCAAGGAAAGTATCTAATTTGATAATAAAGGGGGGGGGGGTCTACTCTGAATCCTTACATCTTAGTTTGGAATTGAACCTATATCCCCAGTTCAGTTAACATTGATCTAGTTCCAGAGTTATAAGTTGTAATGTTCTCAATTTAGAGAGGTGGACAATTTTCTTATTAAACTTTTATTAAATTTTCAGAAACAGTTTTATAAAAGTTGACAATAAGAAGAGCAGCCCCTTTAGCACAATTTAGAACATAAAATCTCAAAGAGGGAACAGATTGAAAGTGATGTATTTATCACAGTGTGTGTAAACTGGGCTTGCCTTTAGGGGCCTTAGACAAACAGTCAAAAATATTGCATGTTACGTATATACTGGCAAATATGTATAGCAGGGTAGACTGAGGACACCAAGACAGGCATAATTTAATCTTTGTTGCAGCTTTGCGTGTGTTTTAGAGCATTTGCTGAATTTCCCTCAGGTTAGCATAGATCCTCACCAGCAGTTAGACAAACAGGGTTTATCTGCATTTCCCAATACTGCTTTGAAAGTATCATTAATTTTTTGACATTCATAAGCCCCCCCTCCCCACCAGCTTTTGACGGAACATAATTGGTCACAAATGAGGAACTTGTTCCAATAGAGAATAAATTACAGTGCAGCAATATTTGGTTTTAGCCAAAAAACCCACAAAACACTAGCATAGGGAGAGAACTCAAAGAAAGAAGCTTCCAAGTCAATTTGGTGCTAATTTTGTAAACATCAGTGTGACACCTCCCCTATAAACAACAGATATTGTTTCTTCTCTTATTACCCATGTATTTGCAAAAGATCACAATCATACGTAATTACACAAAAATATAGTTGCCAACATTAGATTTCTGGTGAAATCACAGTGTGATGCCAGGATCCAGCTGACACAGATTGTAAGCTCTCATGAGTACTTAAACCTGCCAATACTAGAGCATCAAGTTTATTGCAGTCAGTACACTCCAGCTGACCCAAGTTGTTAATTAGGGTGTTATTGGGCTCTGGCTGACTTGTAAACTGGATCGGCTGCAGGCCAGTGAATGGTCTGATGCCCTGGAGAATAGGAGGAAAAGTGGAAGTAACCTTGGAAGGAAATCTGGGACTCCCAACTGCCAGTGCTTTCTTGGTGGTGCCATTTTAAAGCATGCAAAAGTTCTAAAATATATGTGCATTTGCTGCTTTTAGTACTATCTCTTTTTTAATTTTAGTATTGAAAATATTTTACCCTGTCTGTGATATTTTCTTTGAAAAAGGTTATTTGCATCTCTTGTATACCTAGCTCAGTGTTTTTGCTTATTTAATGACTGCTGTGGTTTTGATGATTCTTGTCACATTTATAGAGAAACCTGAAGAACATTTTCCTGGCAGTAAGCACTGACTAGACTTTAGTAGGATTTTGAGCAGACACGTTTAGGATTGCTCTGTTACCGTGCCATCCTAAGCAGGTTTGCTTAGTGTCCTGCCTAGATCTATTCAGTCGGACTTATTCCCAGGAAACGGTTAGGACTGTAGCATTGTGAGTGTGGTTACTAACACATGCATAAGCAGCTGGTCAGAAGTACATGAGCCCATTGAATAAACAGCTTCTAAACTTTGTTTTCATATTCCTTTAAAAATGTGACTGTCCTACTAACATGTTGACGTTACAAAACTGTTTTGTTTCATAATGCCAGTTATTATTTATTTTGTATCATGTTATAATTTTGTGTATGTTTTAATGGGTGGAATTAGGTTTGTATTGAATTTCTTGTATTTGTTGATATTTATAGTACTTACCAGGAATGCATTGAACTACACTGGGACTTATGCTTGTGTTTAATTAAATTGTTTCTTCTTGGAATCTTTCTTGTTCACCTTAAATCCCCCCTTTTCCCATCTTGATTCTTGAGACTGGAAGTAAGCCTAGTTGAGCAGCAAATAGCCTGGTGGAAGAAGTGTGTCTGCATGTGCACATTTGCATAGGAGAAAGTGAATGTAGGACAGGTAAAGCTCCTGCCGCAGATTATTCCTTGCAGTATTCACACTTTTGTCATGGATGAGAGCAGAAGGGGCAGACATTTATTGAGATTGATCCTTATCAGAGGTCATTTCGGAGGGGATCGCAGTTCCCCCGGGTGAGGTACGGGGGGCGGGGCACATGACGACGCCCCGCCCCCTGCTTCCGGCCGCCCCGCTTCCGGCCCTCATTCAGCCAGGAGGAGGCAGGAGAAGAGGGAGGGTAAGTTGCTTCCTCCCTGCCACTCCCCACCCCTGCCTGCCTGGGGCCAGGGAGGGCCTTTGCAGGGCTTCCTTGCACTCCCGCCGGCCTTGCAGGTCCACCGCCGGGCCCCTCATGAGGCTCGGCAGTGGAGCTGCAA
>NW_015169793.1:1170505-1192375 GCF_001447785.1 Gekko japonicus
AGCAGGAAATACATAGGATCTCTTTAATTTGTAGTAACTCTTTATATGCTGAATGGTTTCTGGCTGGCTCAGGCTGCCAGAACCTGACCCGGATTAGCTGAGACCTTTTTATATATGTGGGAGGGTGAACGGAAAAGGAGCTGTTCTTTCTTTGTCCTTGTGTGTGTGTATGAGAGTGACTGTGGGTGGCAGCATGACCACACAAAGGACAGCATTCCCTGTAAGTATACACCTATTTGCATTTTCCAGTGGGGAGGGGAGATAAGATGTTCATGGTTTGCAGGCCTTTTTTTGCAGAAAAAGCCCAGCAGGAACTCATTAGTGTAATAGGCCACACCCAACAGCAGAAACTCATTAGCATATTGGGCCACACCCCTGACAATGGAGCTCATTAGCAAATAGGCCACATCCCCATGCCTTCCCTTGGCTTGCCTGGGTGCCCTGCGGCTGCGGGGAGCCCAAGCAAGCCGGCCCTTGGACAGGCCAGGGAAGGCACAGGGAGGCATTTAAATGTCTCCCTAATCCTTCCAGGACCCCCCTGCCCCTCTCGACTTGGAGTCACTGGGGGGTCGCTCTCCAGGCCTTCCCTCTGTAGCCATGCACACAGAGGTTTTGGCTGTAGTGGGCGTGGCCAACTCTGAAGCCAGCCAGAACTCCGTTCCTGTGCGTTCCTGCCCAAAAATAGCCCTGATGGTTTGTAAGTTCCAAGTTAGGTTAGTAATCTTTCTCTGTTCCAATATTTTTTATTATTCTGTGTTGTAGCTCTGTAGCCTGTATACTTTCTAGAGCTTTTCCAGTAGAATAAGGTTTGTATTGGCTTTCTGATTCCTGTCTGCTTGGGAGGGATTGTTACTGAGGAGAGTGAGTTTCTCCCAGTCAGAATGATCCTCCCTCCATCCTGAGCAGGACTGGGTTTTGTTGAAGGCTGATTACCGGACGCAGGAGTAGGGGTTGCCTGTCAGGTGCTAGGGTGGAAGCATTACAATATTCACTTTGGGTTGTGTCTTACAACTCCATTCTACAAACTGGCGAAGTCTCCATCAAAACTTCACTCTCAGAGGAAAGGTTCCGTACTTATCGGAAGGGATTTGTAGATCAAACTCATCCTGGGGGGAAAACGAAAACTCACCTGTTCAGATAATGTGTGGGTTGCCCATTAGAGAGTCCTGTGTTTTCATGCATCAGGATGGTCCCCTTGGCATGTGAAATCTCTCAGTTATGAGTGACGGACGTTGCTAAAAGTAGAAGTTATACTTGTTGCCTACCACTGGATAAGATGGTGAAGATGATGTTTGTTCTCTCACAAAGAGAATTCAGTATCGTACATGCTACAAATCAATTTCTTCATATTTAAAATGCTTTCTGAAATGAAATAGTATACTGGATGTGAATGATGCCTTTTTCTGTTCTAGATCACAGGAGCGAAGACTGTTTCTGTGAGCAACTTACTTTTTAAAGAGGCTTGGGATCTACCAGTCACAAATGCTGGCTCAATTGGATGGAGCCAGTCACAAAATGGTGGCTTGTAAATATATATATTATATACATACATATACATATATGTCAGCAGAGAATAGGGCTCGCAATAATGGGTTTAGATTAAGGGCAGGAATGTACCAACTTAGATATTACGAAAAACCTTTTTACAGTACAAGTTGTTCAGCAGTGGAATCAGCTGCCTAGAGAGGTGGTGAGTTCCCCCTCACTGGCAGTCTTTAAGCAGCGGCTGGACAAACACTTGTCAGGGATGCTCTAGGCTGATCCTGCATTGAGCAGGGGGTTGGACTAGATGGCCTGGATGGCCCCTTCCAGCTCTGTGATTCTAGGATACATTACAGCATTTCAGAACAGATCTGCAGTGCTCAGGTGGGAAGACTCCTCTGCTGGTTTTCCAATGCAAACCACCACTACCTCTCCCCCAAACTATTTCTTGGCCTGCAGGGGAGACCTATGGAATTATCTTATGTTTTTCCTGGAAGAGGCAAGTCACAGAGCAAGGGTTTGTATATGCATGGATGAAGGAGGAATAGGAGAGTTGGATGGGTAAGGGTGCTGTCATTTACTTACCCAGGGCAAAGGTGCATGAGTATGTGTACCACCGCCACCTCCTTTTCAGAAAGAGGAGAAGAGCTGGTGCAGCAGCATTAAAGGGAAGGATAAGAAAGTGATTACAGCAGCACTGAAGGAGGGGGTGGAGAGCTACTTTAATTGCTTGGAGAATGACTGATCACTCCCGACTCGAGTGACCTTCTGCACACCCCTGTTCTAGACTATACAAACCTGTTATACTCTGCTTACCTTTATTTTCTTGGAATGTCTCTCCTAACCAAAAAAGACTTTCTCAGCTCCATCTGCAATATGGGGAAAGTCACATTGCTGTACCTTTCAGATTTGTCGCAAGCTGCTGCCTATAAAGTTCTTTGAACACTCTGTAGAGCTATGTATGGAATTTTTCTTCTTGTAGGCAGGACTTTGCTTTGTCTAGATTAGTTCATGGATGTTCCTCTAAGCCATTTTGGATAAATGAAATTTTACTGCACTATATGGAAGATCTGATGGTAGAACTACATTTAAATATTCATCATTACATTTTTAAAGGTTGTAAATGTGGGCAGGGCTTTTCTTTTCTTTTTAAGAAGCTACTTGTGCAGTGGTTCAGCCTAGTGGTTCAGATGTTATATAAATAAATATTGTTCCTACTAAAATTATTCACAGCAATCTACAGATAAGCTGAATCTGGACAAGAGGTTCTCCTGAACATGTGCAAGCTAAAGAAATGAACAAAATTACTGAAACATAAAATAAGATAGAAAACGAAGGCAGAAATTCTGCTTTCATGTCAGAAACAGCATTATTTTGCAAAGTGGCTTTTCTGCTGGTTGCACAGCTGCATGCAACTAGCAGGTTGCAAGTGCATCTGAGATTGATGGCATGTTGCTATGGTTACCTTGGCAATCGTTTAGCTGTGTGTAGTAATGATACCTAGTCTTTATAGAATGCTTGATGGTGTTCAAAGCGCTTCATGTGCTTTGGGTTAGATCCTGCATGTACAGAAGGAATCTCCTACTCAGAAAAGGAGTTGAATAAGGGTATCTTTGGATCCAGCACCATGGTTTTTATCCAAGATCTCTGTAACCTATAAGGAACTCTAATCCTTACAACGCCTCTGTAAGGTAGGTGAGCATTATCCCAGTATTGTAATTTGGCTATGTAGAAACATTTCAGTTAGAGAGAAAATTGAACTGAAGATCTCAATTTAGAGACCCTTCCTAAGCAGAATCTACTCAGAATTGTACACGGATCAATCCATGTAGTTTACTTCCAGGAAACTGTTGCCAGAATTGCACTTTCAATCTGTTTTGATACTTTATACTCTAACTTTTGGCATATAGTGAGTATATGAGATATGGACTCCCAGTATCCTTTTTGATAAATTGTGTGTTTATGTTTGGTTTTAAATTCTGGAAATAAATCTATTGTATAATTTCCACATCTGTGGGTATTAACTATGAGGTTCTGCAGCAAAGTCTGAACCTCTTATAAATCAAATCTAGAATGTCGCTTGGTAAACTCATGTATGCAAGTATCCAATCTCCAACTCCTGGTAACTTAATACCTTGTAGCAAACTTTACCATGCAAGCTAAGCAAGATATTTTGTAAAAGAAAAAAAATGGGGCAAAATACTTAGTGCAGTTTTGTTGTTTTTGTTCAGTTGCACAGTTGCACAGACTCTTTGTGACCCCATGGACCACATCATGCCAGGCCCTCCTGTCCTCTGTCGTCCTCCGGAGTTTTCTTAATTTCATGTTCATTGCTTCGATAACACTGTCCAGCCATCTCATCCTTTGCCGTTCCCTTCTTCTTTTACCTTCAATCTTTCCTAGCATCAAGGTCTTCTCCAGTGAGTACTCCCTTCTCATTTGGTAGCCAAAGTATTTGAGCTTCAGCTTCAGTATCTGGCCTTCCAGGGGACAGTCAGGGTTGATTTCTTTCAGGATTGACTGATTTTATCTCCTTTCAGTCGAAGGGACTCTCAAGAGTTTTCTCCCTAGGCAAGATGTTATGGCTCAGATCACTCGACCAATTTTCCACTTCATTTGCCTCTTTACTGTACTTGGACCCTGTTCACATAGGTGTTTACCTAGTCATTTTTAATCATGCTGCCTTCCTAAAAGGGTGGCATCATGTAAGGGAATCTGTGGTCTAAACCAGTGGCACACAGCTATTTACCTCACGGCATCATTGTTTTTGGAGGATTTTGCTATCACACAAGTGATCTTTGAGTACATCTGTATCATACCTGCTAATCTGATACTGCTGCTCATGTGATTGTGTGTGTAAGCACATGTGGAATGATCACAGCAGCTGGGACAGATTCCTGTGTGAACTGGCTATATATCTCAATCGCGGGCCTAAAATGAGAATCTCCAAGAGTCTTAAGCATGCCAGTGATATTTTCTGGTTATACTGCTTTTAAAATTGATGCATATTTGGAAAAGCCATCTATAGAACAATGAATTTATTTGAACTTTCTTTTTCCTGGACTTGTGGCTGAGGGAAGAATCGGCTGTAAATGTTGCATGCCCAAGGGATATAGAATGTATTTGTCCACCACAACTATGGCCAAATGTAAACATATACTCTCTTCTGATGCAGAAACTGCAAACTCTCCCTTTAATTTTATTATATTGTCGAATTTGCCATGTCCACAGCAAGAGTCTCTAATGGAATCAGTAAATGTTGCTATTCCACTAACAGGGTCTGTACTCTTGCGTGTAGTTTACTGAACTAGACATAATGGTTCTGGTGACACCGATCTATTAACTAATTTGCCCAGTTGATCATTTTTTTCTGAACATCAGATATTAAACTCCCATTAGGTATGTCTGTGCAAGCCTACAGAGGTTCATTGGATCGTATCCACAGTGTGAAGGGTCATATTCACATGCATATTTGCATGCAGTTCATGCATCACTGGAATCCACAAAGGCACTAAGCCAGACCAAGATCAAGACAGAGTATGGGCCTGTCTTGAATCAGGCAGGGTTTAAAAGCTCCACTTAGGTGTATCTCTGTTAGGATTTTGTGGAGTACAATAGGCAGCACATGAAAACATTTTGTTGCTGCCTATTTACTCCTGGGACTATTGCAGGAAATGTCACATTTTGTTCTTCGCATATTTAAGATAAGATAATATTAAGACTGCTTTAATGATTCATTGGATGGAAGGATACTATCTCAACCCCTCCTGGATAGAAATTGTTTGCCCATGGTACTTTTCCTGGTTAATTCTACAGACCATGGCCCCGGTCACATGGGCCTGATATCGCGGGGGGGAAGTGTGGCTAATTGCCCCAGCGCAGTTTGATCCGCGATTACGCGATCAGACGCACCGGCAGCACACCACGGGCCCTCAGCGCCGGCAGGTAAACGAGGGTGGCGATCACACGACGATCCTGCAGCGCGGCAAAGAAACGGCGTGGCGCGATCACACCAGCAATGGCTAGTTGCCGCTGCCGTGACAAACGGGGTCATTTTTTTTTAAGCCGAAACGGCACTTTCGCTTTCCTCTTTGTGCAGCCTTAGGTTCGCCTTAGGTTCGCCACGGGAAGCCTTAGGTTCGCCACGGGAGCGCTACGCTTCCCAGATGTTGCGGTGTGATCACGCCCGGAAAATCCACCTATCTTCTATCTCTGTAGCGTGGCTAATGCTCCATGTGACCGCAGCCTATATGTGTTTTATGGATGAAATTATCTTTGCAAATACTACCAAAAAGGTCTACAGGTTTGTAGAAATCTCATGCCATTAAAATGCATGTGCATTTTATTAGAAATCTGTGCATTTAATGAAAATCCACACCAGAAAGATGTGTTCCCTTGCTATTTGCAGAAGCCTATACCTAACGTGAACGGTGCCAAGGCAGGTGCAATGCAAATAGAAATTTTATTACATTGGGAGTATGCATGAAATCAAGGCTTAGTTCTCATTCAGACCAATAAAGCAATTAAGTTATTTCAGAAGGGGAAAAACATATATGAAGTGGGCTATAGATACAGTTGCCCAAGAAGAAGAATATTTGTGGAAATCTTCCTTCTGGAAAGCTTGTCTTATCATTTAATTAAAAACTGGGTTGAGGGGAGAGCTTGTCTAGCTTCTTCTTCTTTTCAGAATAATGAGCATGTGTTAAGTGAGCAATTATTTTTTTCCTAACTTGTGTTTCTCAAATGCTTCTGTATATCTGGGTAGTCAATCAGCTATAATTATTGCTCTCAAGGAACGAAGGTGTGTTGTACATCTCTTTTGTTTACCTGCCCCAGAATGACGCAATTGTAAAAAAGCATTAACAGCAAGCTGGCATTTTGACTACAGCAGTATTAATGGAATAAGGCCCCTATTACCAATGATTCAGTCATCTGTCAGCCTGATAAATGGATTAGTGTAAGAGGTATTCCAGTGGGGAAATGTAGCCCATAGGGCTTCCAGCTAATTATATTTAAGTTGTTTAGTACTGCTGGGAAGCTGCATCCAGGCAATTGCTGAAAGCTTTGATGCAACGTGCCCCATTAGAGCTTGTGTTCAGAAACTCATTATCCTCCCAGGCTTGTGTTGGATAGATTCTAGGAAGCTGACGTGAAATGGAGAGCAAAAATGAAGACCCAAGAAGACATTTTAATTCAGCTTCTGAACCATTTCCCGATTCAGCAACTGTATGATTTTGTTCCATATTTGCATTCAAAAGATGATTATGCTTTTATATACAATTCCTTTTTATGAGTGTGTATGTGTGTTCGTACACACACATCCTTTTATAAAATGACCCTTTTGCATGTTCGTGTGTGTGTATCAACACACAAACACATACTTTTACTTAATTGCAAGTCTCATAAGTGTCTAACCTTACTACCATTACCCATGTCTCATGTCTTCAGAATTTGACTGTGACGTGCTTCTTCTTGGACCGCTCTTTAAAGCCACTCAGAAATTCTAGCTGCTTTAGGAGGCAGCTCTGTGTCAGCTGCACGCACAGACCATGTTGCACATCACTGGACAGTGTTTACTTCCTATGCTGGCTTTCAGGAGCAATTAACTTTTTTCCTGTTCATCTCAAATGAGTGTGTAGCACACTGATAGCTCTCAGTGTTGTGTAGTGATTAGAGTGTCAGACTCGTGTATGGGAAGTCCAGGTTCAAAGTCCTGCTTTGTATGGAAGTTTGCTATGTGTCCTTGGACAAGTCACACACTCTCAGCTCAGTCTACCTCACAGAATTGTGGTGAGGGTAAAACAGATGGTGAGGAAAAGATGTAAGCCGCTTTGGGTCCACATTGTGGAGAAGGGCAGGGTATAAATAAAGTAATTTTTTTTAAAAATCCAAACGTAAGTCATGTTGTATTTAATCATAGGCAACCAATAGTTTTGTTAACCTGCCTTTCCTTTTTGTATGGACGCTTGTTTTTCACTGTTAATGTAATTCAGAAAAGAGATGACCAATTGGATTTTTAAAAACCTTAAAGATTCTGTTAATAGGGATTATAAAATTCAGCACCGAAGGCATGTTGAATACCACACTGGAGATCTTAGGCAGCTGTGAATGGATTCCCTGTTCATAGTTGTTCCTCACAATAGAGCTGTCAGTCACCTGTTGCCTTGGATGACCAGCTGGCCTAATGACTCATTTTTCCCGCCCCTTCCCAAAAATAGACCAGTGGCCGGTGTAGTTAGCACGTTGGCTTTAAGAGACAGAACCCTTGGGAAATGCCCTTTTCTCCCAGATCTTATTGCCTTCCCCGCATTCTTCCTATTCTGCTTTTCTTAATTATATTGACTATTCTTGATTTGTTTGCTATCCTTTAACTTCCTGTCCATAATGCGGAACCTTTACATCATTACTAACCCATTTTCTTTTATTTCCTTGCCTTCTCTTTATGGTTACTTTGCATACTTGCCCACCTTATTATTAGTATTGCTGTGTTGTGCCCATCATCTATTCTGTGACAATCCTGTTAAATAAAATTTATATAAACAAACTCTGCCAAAACTATGCCTTTTTAAAATAAATGAAGTGATACCTACGTGTTACAGCAAGACCCTAGTGACTTATATGAGGTTGTGACTGCTTTTATTGTGTATGCATTATGGAATATTGTCCTATATTCTGCCATGCAATAAAGACACTTAAGTTAAAGACACTTAAGTTAAATAAAGACACAAGAGCAGTCAGAGTTTTCCGATTGCCTAACTCTCACTGCAGCCCACTGAGCCCCCCTTCAGTTTTGTGGCTGGACCAGCAGACCCTCATATTGCTCAAAATGGGTTTCTGAAGTAGGGGAAGAGAATCGGAGAAAATTGCTGCCACTTTGTAAATTTTCAAGACTGCATGGCTGGATACAGATCGTTGTTTTATCAGTTCTTATTGTAGATATGTGTATTACTTTACTTGTAAGCTCTTCTGTATCATTTTAGGGGGGAGGAAGTTAGAAATAAAAAAAATCGAAGAAATTGTCCTGGTTTGTGCACTTCATTGTTTAGATACTCCTAATTAAATTGAAATCAGTGAGCAGAAATTTCACTGACAGCTAGCTTGGTTAGCAGATGGGACTGAGTTTCTAATAACTTGAACAGCATGAGTTCAATGAGAACAATCAAACCAGCCTGTATAGCCATTGTTCTTAGTTATAAGCATAACAGGAGTTAGAGACCCTATGAGCTTTTTTGCTGGCAGAAGCATAAGGACAGGACAGTTGTGAGTGGACATTAACCCAAGTGGGCCAGATCTGTATTGAGAAGGGGGGCTGGGCAAAACACCCCATACTATCTCTTTCACCAAAGGAACAACCAAAGAATAGGGGTGGGCACAGACTGGGAAAGCCCGGTTTGGGGCTTGTGAGCCGGATGGCCCCAAACTGAGCCTCGAACCGAACCCCTGCGCAAAAACCCACCGGAACAGTTTGGGTGGCATAGGGCCTCTGCCGTGCCTGTGTCATCTGGAAGTGACATGAGCGTGTTGCCCCCCAATGCGCTCACGTCCCTTCTGGGTGATATTGGGCCCTGGCCCTAGCATACCCATGTCACCCGGAAGTGATACAAGCATGTTGGGAAGCACAGTTGTGTAACTTCCAGGTGATGCAGTTGTGCCAGGGGTGGATCCCAACACCATCTGTAAGTGACATGCACACATCAGGGGGCTGATCTCCAAACTGAACCGAGCAGAAGCTTGGTGAGTGTTTGGGGGAAGGTGCCATTCACCAACTGAGGTTCATGAGCCTGAACTGGACAGAGTCTGGCCTGGACTTTGGCTCAGTTTCGGGTCTGTGCCCATCCCTACCAAACAGTTCCCCTCATTTAATCTCTGATAGCTCTGTAATAAAAATAGCCAACCTACTTCCTGAATATGTATATATTTAGCATGTTTTCTCTTATGTAGTTCCTGTTGTGAAATTGTTTCTGAGTCAGCTGTAGGGCCTGTGAAATCCACTGTGCCACTGTAGTGGATCATAGATGAACATGGCAGGAAATAAGGCTATTTGTAAGGGCTGGACCAAGTAAGGAATGATTGGGCTTGATCTTATGTGCAGTCTGATGGCAAGCTCTTTTGTATGAGCAGTAAAAGTATTTGTATGTTTGCATAACCAGTTTAATTTGGGAAGCCTCAAACATTAGCTGTTTTGATTTTCTGTGAATGTTATACCCAGTTTTGTCACAAAATCTAGCACATTCTGGGTTAGCAAGAGGCCTAGACTGCCTTCAGACCAAGGCTGACTGTGAAGAGCTCAAAGGGAGTCTCCACAAACTGGGTGAGTGGATGACAATGTGACAAAAGCAGCTCAGTGTTGGTAAGTGTAAGTTGATGCACATTGGGACAAAAAAAATCATGTATAGGCGAATAGGGTCTAAACTTGCTGAGACTGAGAGGGGAAAAGATCATGGGGTGATAGGGGATAACTCAATGAAAGTGTCAACCCAGTGTGCTGCAGCAATAAAAAAAGGCAAACTCTGTGTTTGGTTTTATTAGGAAACAGATTGAGAATAAAATGGACAATATTGTAATGCCCCTGTACAGATCTGTGGCCTCATTTGGAATGGTGCAACCCACTCTCCCAGAGAATGTTCTACCCCCCCTCCCCCCACAGTCTCCTACTCTTGACAGCCCTGTGTTCCAGGGATATGTAGCCTACTTGGATGATTCACTGCTGTGCTAAGAATGGATATGCAGCATTTGAGGGTTTGATTCAAATGAGCATTTAAACTCTGATAATTTAAACATGATTCAGAATCATGTTTCAGTTGGCCTAAGTTAGTCATGCTATGTGGAAATTGTCTGTCCTTCAGTGGTAGAGCATCTGCTTTGTATACAGAATGTCCCAGGCTGCTCCAGTTGAAAAGATTAGGTAGTAGGGGAAGTTAAAAAGTTAAAGAGCTTTACCTGAAACTCAACAGCCACTGCTGATCAAAGTAACCAATACTGACTTTGATAGTAAGAAGCAATGTAGTCTGAATCAATAGAAAGAAGTTTCATGTGTTAATATATATTAAGTTTGTCCCAGATCTTTAAAGCTGAGGTTGGAAGTTGCCATGGGAATGTGCTGTTTTTTCTTCGTCTGTATGTTCTGAGTACACATCTTGCTCTCAGTTTTTCAGGGTCATGGCATATTTATAGATGATATGCTGCAGTTTGCCATAAATTCTGATTTTGTTGCAAGAACTAGAGGTCATCTCTTAGGGAATATTTACTAACATGAAAGCTGTTTGCCATTTCAAAACTACACACACATTCATCTTATATATTTTGTCCTTGTTTTCCGAAGCTGCCGTGTGTACCCTACAAAGTTCCTTTTATTTTCTTATAGTACGGAGGGAGTCCTGTCTGGCACAAATTGAACTCATTACGGAATGAGTGGGTATTTGGGGAAGGGCCATGGCTCAATGGTAGAGCATCTTCTTGGCATGCAGAAGATCCTGGGTTCAGTCCTGACATCTCTTGTTTAAAAGGTGACGTAGTAGGGGATGTGAAAGATCTCTGCCTGAGACCCTGGTGAGCCACTGCCAGTCTGAGTAGACAATACTGGCTTCGATGAACTAGTGGTCTGAGTCAGCATAAGGCAGCTTCAGGTGTCCATGTTTCTATTTGCCCTTGCTCTTCAGGGTATTAACTCTCTCCATAGGAAAGGTGCTCATGGTTCAAAGTGTGTCTTGAGACTGCCCATCACTGTTCTCCGGAGCTGAGAAAACTCCAGGGTCCAATGTAAGAAGTAGCTAGGCAACAGTCCCTGTGCTTGTCTATCTTCCCTTTTTGTAGGAATAAAAACACAAGGGTCAATTCCTGTTACCACTTGGATATAGGAGCTTAGATGAAGCCACATTGGGCATTGCCAAGCTCCCACTATATCAGACTGTATGTGTACATTACATGACTAGCTGTATTTATGCAGCTTGTGTTCCCTCTTAATAAACATGTATTGAAATAATTACACCTATTATTAATAATATAAAAGCCACTTCCTAGCCTCCATCTCTTTGTCACATTCGACTCTTCCAAGGACAGTAGATGGTATTCCATTTGTGAATATTTGCTGTGTTTCTCTTCTTCCATGGAACTCTTGAAATGTTGGTGGTGGAGACAACCTCCCTCCAGATCTGGAGGGCAACAAGTTCTGGGTGAACTGTAGTTTATCCAATTTGTTTTCCTTGCTGAAGGCACTCTTATGCAGCCTAACTTAACAATTAGGCATGTTGCAAATTTTGATGTGAACATGAACACCAGGTGGACTTCGCTTGCTTGACTCCCACAGTCACATGCAAAATGAACGGCTTGCTCATTGGATCACCTTGATAGTCATTGTCAAAGTTGTACCTGGACTACACAGGCTACAATGCAAAACTAGGCTGGGACAGCTCATTATATATTTGACTGAGCAGGCAGCTTTCTCTGCTCCCATCTGCAATGTGGGGAAGATCACTTTGCTGTGCTTTACATGGATTGCTACAAGTTAATGCATGTGAAGTTCTTTTGAATGGGAAGCCTATTAGAGTATATTTTTTGTTTTTATTTTATATACATATATATATAAAAAGTTTTATATATATATAAAAACTTGGAAGCTGCTTTTAAGTTCCCAGAGTGGGAGAAAATAAAGGTAGATATGTGAAGTAGTGTTAAGTAGAGGGTTGAGCAGCTATGAGCTTGCACAATAGCAGTTATTCTACAATGCCAGGTCATTGCAACTTTGCTTCCTGCAGTTCTGGTTGTTAGCATCTGAACTAAATGCTGGGTGGGTATTTAAAAAATAAAGTAGAAATTGCTGATATTATACCAACATACTATTTGTATAATTAGGTGATATTTCTGCTGTCATGATATAATAAAGCTACCCTGGCCAGACTGGAAAAATTACAGGCATATACTTCTGTGGATGTCATTAAACCGAGGGGAATGCAGATTAATGATTTTAAGGAGCAGACACTGAAGGCACACAGAGACACCTAAATAGTAAGTCTAAATTCAGACTAAATATTTTTCTTTGAAGTATGTGCTTTTGGGCAAATGTGTTTGAGGCTAATTTGAAAAGGCACTGTTTACTCCCTGTTTGCTTATATTCTGGAAGTATATTTCCATAATTTTTGAAAATTTGAGCTGATTGCACTTTTATGCTATGACACCAGGAATGATAGAAATGAGGTAATGCCACCCATTTATTTTTTTAATGTAACCATAGCAAGCAATTTTGTTAACATGTGTAAGAGAAAGCATTGTAATCATGAAATGCAAACACATCTGACTTAATTTGGACACATCCCAAGAGCTTGATGAATGATTGACTCCTTACTTTCAAGCTGCAAGCAGCAGGCAGGTCAAACTGGTAGCGTTTTCACACATGCCAAATAATGCAGTTTCAATCCACTTCAGCAACTATTTGCAAGTGGATTTTGCCATTTTCACACAGTAAAATCCAGTTGCAAAGTGCATTGAAAGTGGATTGAAAGTGTGTTATTTAGTGTGTGTGGTTATTTAGTCATTAATATTCACTTGGAATTTCCAGAAAGAAATCCAGTTCCTGTTATAAAGGGATAAAATCAGTAGTGAATTCCTCTGTGATAGTTATCATGTGATGCAATTATATAACAAAATGACTGATATACTTTCTGTACCTTCTGAAAGTTTCTTGAATCAGTTTTATGACTAGTGGCCAGTGTGGTGTCTAGGGGTGGGAGTCAGACTAGATCAGGGTGGACACCATAGCCATAGCCAATGGTGGTGCGCTGGGGGCTGTGCCTCCTATCAAATCTGCAGTGCCCCATGTTGATCTGAAAATCAGGCCATCCATTCTGAATTGGGAGCAGCTTTGCTTGATGCAACTGCAGCTTTCAGAGCCAGTGCTGGCCAGCCTGCACTGCCCACTTCCCTGGTAGCTTCTGGGCTGCCTCCGTACTGCGGGTGTATGCGTGGCAGACATGCTTGCTGTGTTCTCTCCTGCCTCCCCTCCCCGCCCCCCACTTCTCCAGCTGGTGCGGTCTGTGCTCCTCCATTCATGTGGCTGCTGTGATGAGGTTACCAGCGGAACAAGGAGGCTGCAGGCAGCCAAAGAGGAAGGCAGAGCAAGCCTGGGAGCACCATGGGGACCGACCAGCCAGCCACTCTAGGAATGCAGAGGGCAGCTGGGACAGAGGGCTGCATCTGGATGTGCTAGCTCTAGGTGACTTTGGTGGTGCCCCCCCCCCCCGCAGTGTCCGAGGTGAAAGTGAAGAAAGAGCTGGGTATGAGGAAAAGCTGGAAGAGTTGGGTATGTTTAGCCTGGGAAAGAGAAGGCTTAGAGGGGACATGATTGCAGTCTTCAAGTATTTGAAGGGCTGTTATGTAGAAGATGGAGCAGATCTATTCTCTTTTGCTCTGGATTGCAAGACTAGATCTAATGGGTGGAAATTACAAGGGAGTCGTTACCGGCTAAATATCAGGAGAAACTTCCTAACTGTAAGAGTGGTTGAGCAGTGGAACAGACTGCCTCGGGAAGTGGTGGATGCTCCTTCGCTGGACGTTTTCAAGTGGAGGCTGGACAACCATCTTTTGGGTATGTTGTAGGGCTATCTTTCAGCTATGCTCCTGCAGAGTGCAAGGGGTTGGACTAGATGACCTGCAAGGTCCCTTCCAACTCTAACATTCTAGGATTCTACTGTACTCAGTTTTGGGCACCACAATTTAAGAAGGATATAGATGAGCTGGAACATGTCCAGAGGAGGGCAATGAAGATGGTGAGGGGTCTGGAGACCAAGTCCTGTGAGGAAAGGATGAAGGAGCTGGGTATGTTTAGCCTGGAAAGGAGACAACTGAGAGGTGATATAATAACCATATTCAAGTGCTTAAAGGGCTGTCATATCGAGGATGGCGAGGAGTTGTTTTCTTTTGCCCCAGAAGGTTGGACTAGAACCAACAGGTTGAAATTAAATAGGAAGCATTTTCGGCTAAACATTAGGAAGAACCTCCAGACAGAGCAGTTCCTCAGTGGAACAGGCTTCCTTGGGAGGTGGTGGGCTCTCCTTATTTGGAGGTTTTTATACAGAGGCTAGATGGCCATCTGACAGCACTGCTGATTCTGTGAACTTAGGCAGATCACAGATCATGTTTGGTTTGTTTTAGCTAATAAAATCAATGATAAGCCCTGAAAACAGAAATAGTGTTAAACTGCTAGAGACTGTCTTATACCTAGTTTTATTCCAAGATGCTGGTAATGTATTCTTCTTCAGGATGAGGCTGCAGACCAATAAATGCACAAAGGTATATCCCATTGAATTCAGTGGGACTTTGCTTTGCATGGTCTGTAATCTCATGACTTAAACGTTAAACTACAGAATTATGATAGCCGTAACAGTGTTCAGCAGAGGACTAATTAGAACAAAAATGGCCTGGGTAGTCGTTTACCTCTGTGTTGTGCTTTGTGAGTCCTGCCATAACCTTTGTGTGCCACTGAGCTCCAGAGTGAGCCACTGTACTATGGCTTCTTCTTTCGTTCCTGGAGTAAGAGGAAAATCCTTGGGCCGCATAGGAGAAAACTGCACTGCACCTTCTCCCCAGTTTAAACAACAGCTGAGGAAAGTGTGGGAAGAAGCCAGAGGATGGACACTTCCCCAATGGCCTGGGGCTTCTTGCTGTTTCAGTGGACATGCAGGACAAAGTCCAATTTGCCCTATTTGGGCAAATTAATTGAGAGGGCGGTGGTGATACAGTTACAGGGCTTCCTGGATGACGCTTCCGCCCTAGATCCCTCCCAGTCTGGTTTTCGTCCGGGTCATGGGACGGAGACAGTGCTGGTTGCCCTTACTGATGACCTCCAGGGGCATCTGGATCGAGGTGGTTCGGCGGCACTGGTGTTGTTAGACCTGTCGGCTGCATTTGACACGGTTGACCACCAGTTGCTGACCCACTGCTGCACCAACGTGGGGATATAGGGGCTTGCCTTACATTGGCTCATCTCCTTTCTCCAGCGTCGGGGACAAAGGGTGGCGCTAAGGCAACAGCAGTCCCGGAGACACCCGCTTGAATGCAGCGTGCCTCAGGGGGCGGTGCTTTCTCCGATGTTGTTTAACATCTATATGGGCCCCCTTGCCCAGATTGCCCGGAGGTATGCAGATGACACCCAGCTCTGATGTTGGGCGGCCAGTCGGACTCCAGCCTGGAAGATCTGAACTGGGCATTGCACGCCGTGGCTGGTTGGCTTAGACTGAGCCAGCTGAAACTAAACCCAGCGAAGACAGAGGTCCTGTGCCTGGGTCAGGGTGGTTTGGGGATGGGGATCCCTCTCCCGGCCTTTGACGGGGTGCCTCTGGTGCCAGCGCCAGAGGTTAGGAGTTTGGGAGTGCTCCTGGTTCCCACCTTAACTATGGAGGCCCAAGTAGGAGCCACTGCCAGGTCGGCCTTTTACCAGCTTTGGCTGATTCGGCAGTTGGTTCCCTTCCTCGACCGCAATGACCTAGCTACAGTGATCCATGCAACGGTCACCTCGAGATTAGACTACTGTAACACTCTGTACATGGGGCTGCCCTTGATGCAGATCCGGAAACTGCAGCTAGTGCAGAATGCTGCAGCCAGGCTTCTGATAGGTCTCCCTAGATGGGAGCACATCCGGCCTGTGCTGAAATCACTGCACTGGCTGCCAATAGCATACCGAATCCACTTCAAGGTGCTGGTACTTACTTTTAAAGCCGTACATGACCAGGGTCCAGCATACCTGAAGGACCGCATTTCCCCACACATACCCCAGATAACACTACAGTCGGGGTCACAACACCGGCTGGCGATTCCAGGCCCCAGGGAGGCCAGGCTCGCCGCAACCAGGGCCAGGGCCTTTTCAGTGGTGGCTCCTACCTGGTGGAATGAGCTCCTGGAGGAGACCAGGGCCCTGCGAGACCTTTTGCAGTTCCGCAGGGCCTGCAAGACAGAGCTCTTCCACCAGGCTTTCAACTAGGAACCGCCACTACCACTACCACTATGGGGTTGTGGGTTGGCCCTGTATGAAGATCGAGCCACAGTATCACGGTGGACCAGTTACCACTGAACAGGGATTTTGTGTTACATCTAATGCACCATCTAAATTCATCTGATGGATTAACCACTGAGTACTTTATTGTAACATACTGCTGTTTTTATTTGTTTTATATGTTTTATACTTGGCACATGGTGCCCTAACTGTGAGCCGCCCTGAGCCCGTTCGCGGGATAGGGCGGGATAGAAATATAATGAAATAAATAAATAAATAAAAATAGTGGAAGCATAACACAAGAGTTGGTCATAGGTGCTGAACTTCAGTTTCACCACTTGGCTGCACTAGAGAGTCTCTATGAACAATCATAGCTTGATGGCTTCATTAGCAAATAGGCTTTTTTCAAAAGGTGGGATTGTGTAAGTTTCCAGCAATTGTGCTTAGTTGTGCAATCATATGATACTAATAAGGAGTAGTGAACTGAACTTACCTTTGAATGCAACCTTGATCTGACTTCAGGTGTTGTCCTCTCATTCTAGATTTCTCCACAGTTGAACGTAGAGATCTCCATGGTAACTCAAACTCCCAGACTCTTCTCACCAGCCTGCAAGAAGCAGTTTTCAACAGCTCAGAGGTCTTGCGACCAGGTAAGCAGATCCATATAAGAACTGGACATACTTGTAATTTGCATTTCCAGCCCTTCGTTAAGACGCTGAACTGCAGGCTGTGGAAGGTCAGTAGTTCAGCAGTTCGAGACCCGGGTGCCGCATGATGGAGTGAGCTCCCATCTCTAGTTCCAGCTCCTGCCAACCTAGCAGTTCGAAAGCAAGAAATTACAAGTAGATAAATAGGTACCACTTCGGTGGGAAGGTAACAGCGTTCCGTGCACCTTGGTGTTTAGTCATGCCGGCCACATGACCACGGAAACGTCTTCGGACAGCGCTGGCTCTTCGGCTTTGAAATGGAGATGAGCACTGCAACCCTAGAGTCGGATTCGACTGCCTTTCGAGCAAGGGAACTTTTACCTTTAAATTAGAACTGCTCTCTCAGAGCCTATTAGAAACACAGGTGACCAAAGGAAGACTTCACCCTTAAATATCAGCATATAGAGCTGAACATTTAAATTCCTTAGGTAATTGTGTATATTTAAACAGTATAAGATTGTGTGTTGTTATTGGCTCTCCTGGCATATGGCAGATAATGGAGCTTGTCATATCCTTTTCTTATAACAGAAAGCAGTGTCACTGTGAGTTGTTGCACAGATACTTTAGTATGAAACAAGCTGCAGCTCTTGTGAAGATGGCACATTATTTGCCACTTTCCCATTGAAAATAAACAGAAGAGGGACAGCATTATTGATTGGCATGTCAGTATATTTCAAAGAATAAGTGGGGCATAATATTCACAATTGATAGAGCCACATGTATTTTATGCTTTATCGTTTAAAGAGTGAAATACTGTATAAGAATCCATCCTATGCTATTTTTCTGGCGCTAACAAGTTCAAGCAGTCAGTAAATTTGACCTTTTTGTGTCTTTTAAGCATAAACAGGTGTTGGCAGTCTTATTGTATTGAGGGAAACGAACAAGCCTTAATGCCAGTAAAACTCCTATAGACTGAAAGTCAGGCAAGAATATGGATTAATCAGATTGTCAGTTGTTCTGGTTCAGGCAAGGGTTAAATTTGGGCTAGGTTATTTTCCCTGTGTTCTAGCTTTTACTTGGTGGTCATAAGATGAGGCCAAACAGCTATCTGAAAGAAAGAGAATAACTGGCCACCCTTTGCACCTTTTGGCTCCATTTAATCTTGAAATTAATTTGGACCTCTTCTTATTTAAATTACATTGGTAGGAATTTTATTTCATTGGTGGGATCCAAAGTGTAATTTAAGTAAGCAGAGAGCAACTTCTGTGAACTTGCCATTTTTAATGATTCTGCTTTTATACAGCAAACTCCCCACATTGCAACCCATGCTGCTCCTTGATCCCATGGAGCTACTTTATGTGCTGCAGCAGGAAAAGAGAGGCAGAAAAGGCCCATTCCAAGAGCAGAATTTTGTTCATGGTCTTTGGTGTCTAACCCTGTGTCTCTTTCTTTTCCCATTGCTACTGTTACTCTTAAAGCAAGGCTTGTTGTTAACTCTGTCTTTAATCCTGTCACATGTGCAGCTGTCATGGTAGCATCTTTTGAAGGCTTTTTGGGTGGATGATTCTTTTAGGTGTGGTTGCTCATCGATAAAAACATTATGGCTGTTCTAAATAGTGTTATTTTGTTTATTTTATTTTTCTTCACTTAACTAGAGGCCTGCCCCCATGGAATCTGTTTGTCAATAAATAACTTAGAACACCTGACTATAAAAAACATACAGCATTTGGATTTTAATTAGTCTCATTAAGAAGTCAGCAAGTTGTACCCACATACTTTCTCTCAAGCAGTGTTTTTGGATGATGCTCCAAATGTATGATGATTAGATAAAGACCTGCAGCTCATCACATATAGTTCCTTGTGGAATAAGAGGAAGTTTTATCAGAAGTCTTTGATTAACACAGTGATGTCTCCTGCCTGGGGCTGTTAGTCAAGCACCCTGCTGTCTGAGTTGTGATTCTGCCAGGGCTTTCTGTATTCTCTAGTCTTGGTGCCCTAGAGGTGACCACGGGGTCCTTGGGTATTGGCCATGTACAGGATTTACCCCCTCAGGCCAGTCCAGGAATGGGAGGGAATCCTGTACTTTTCAGTACATTAAACAACAAACCACAAGATGGTCTATACTAGAGATGTAAAATTTCCGGAAATTTTGAAGCTCGGAAAAAAACCCGTTTTTTCCCGGTTTTTTTCGGGGGGAAACGGAAATTTTCGAAAAAATTGAAAAAAATGCTACATTAGCATTTCTTTTGTTTTTTCTAGATTGAAAGTCATTCTGTTACTTTAGGAACATAAAAAATGACTATGGACATTTTTACTTGGCATGAAATTATCACAACTAGCATATTAAAAATATAGTGTACCCAAACAATTATTACAAACAGAATACCCACCCACATGCAAAAACAAAACTGAAACCTTTTTATTTTCTTCTGACAATCGCACCTCCTAAAGGAAGAAATGCATCTTGTTCTTGCATTGGAGAGTTCAGTTTGTAACCTAGGACTTGCTTGTCCTCAGTGCACAGAAATTAGATCAATCTGATACCATTATATATTTTAGAAATGATTTGGAAAATATTTGAACACCTTGTCTTAAAATATTTTATTTATCATGTTAAAATAAAACATTCCATAATCAATTTCTTTTCTTTTCTTTTTTCAATTTTTCGGAAAAAAACAAAAAAGCTTCAGGGAAAAAAACGGAAAAAAAACGTGTTTTTTCCGAATTTTTCCGGTTTTTTTCCGGGCCTTCACATCTCTAGTCTATACCCTCTCTGGTTTCTGAACCATGTACCACCAGAAACTCTACTCAGAGCTGCACACTTTACACTCAATGGTAGCTTGTGGTCAGCTTAGGCACAGGAACTTAGACTTGGAATTCAGGTACAACATCAAAGACAATTTTTAACAAACAGAGGAATCTTTATTTAGTACAGAGCTTAGCACAGACTACCAGAGTTTACCAAAATAACAAGCCTAAGATGATTTGCCTTAACTACACAGTAAAAGATACATATTTATCAAGTTCAGGAATATCCAAACAGTCCAAGGGATTTTGAAGGCAAAATCCATCTTTGCTCAACCATGTGGTCCAATTCACAAAGCCAGTCCTTTGTCCCTCAAGGGCTGCATTTCAGGTGCAATAAAACAAGCGGAGAGAACAGGAGCAGAGAGCAAGAGACTCTCTCTCATTGGGATCAAACAACTATAGTCCAATTCCAGTCATGATCAGCTGTGGCCATTCAGCCAATCACGAGTGGACATAGGTGTGTCCAATTGTTGGTTGCCATAGCTGCAACACAGGAATGGCTAGAAGTTTGGAGACTCCTCCTGCAGTCAGGTGACCCAGCTTCTATCTACTTCATTTAGTACGTGACTTGTCGCATGTGGGGCCAGAAAGTGTAGCTATGAGGTCTGGCGTTTGGCATGGAAGTGTGAAAGAATGTGGGTTTATGGCATGGCTATTTAGGCCATTTGGCCTTACCATGTGGCTAGCAAGAGGAAACAAGGCACAGCATGTTATCAGAATGTAATCACAGGAGAGGGCATGGATTATAGAAAGCAGAAAGCAAAATTTCTATACAGGCCACTTTTGTTCACCCTAGCAATCCCGTGATCTAGTGGTGACTCCTGCCCCGAACCTCCTAGGCTTCTGGCCTGTTAGCCGCAGCTGGCTGAAAGTTCACTGACAGGCCACACATCTTGGTGTTTATCAAGGTTTTGATCTCCATGATGTTCACAACCTCTGATGAGGAACTGTCAGGTCTAGTTCCAATACCTTAAGTTCTAGGTCAGACTTTCATCATTAGTAGCACTTCCATCTTGTCAGGATTAAGCTTCAGTTTTCTAGTCCACATCGGCTCCAGAACTGCCTCCAGGCACTTGTTCGGGGTTTCGACAGCCTCCCAGGAGTGATCAGAAGTGCAAGATAGAGCTCAGTGTCATCCACACATTGGTGACAACCCAGCCCAAATCTCCAGATGATCTCACTGAGTGGTGTCATGTAGATGTTGAAAAGCATAGGGAACAAGATGAAGAAGAGTTGATTTTTATACTCCACTTTTCTTACCCTAAGGAATCTCAAAGCGGCTTACCATCGCCTTCCCTTCCTCTTCCTACAACAGTCATCTTATGAGGGAGATGGGGCTGAGAGAGTTCTGGCTTTATATGGAGAAGTGGGGAATCAAACCCGGCCCTCCAGGTTAGGATCCGCCGCTCTTAACAACTACAGCACACTGGCTCTTGAGGAACCCCAAAGGCCAAGGGGCTGAGCAGAAGTCCTCCAGGACCACCATCTGAAACCTTCCCTCCAGTTAGAACCACCACAAAACGGTGCCTTGTAATCCCAGTCCAGGGAGGTAGTCCAGAAGGATACCATGATAACTGGTATCAAAAGCTCTGTGTGTGTGTGTGTGTGTGTGTGTGTGTGTGTGTGCGTGCACCGGCGTAATCTTCAGGGGGGCGGCGGGGCTTCAGCCCCCACCGAAATTTTTGGGAAGGTGCTCAGCCTCCCCCGGGGGCAGGGGTCTTTTCCTGCCTGAGCAAGGTGGCACTATGCTCTGGAAGTGAGCCCGGGGCGCCCCGCCTCCTCCGCTGTCATTCCTGGCCCGCCTGCGGGGAGCCCGGTTCCAGGAAGGGGAGCGCTTTATTTTCCCTTGGCTTGCTGGAGTTCCCCGCGGCTCCTGGGGGGGGAGGGGGGTGCTCGGCTGCCTCAGTGAGGTGAGAGAGGGAGCGCCTCCAGCCACCCTGCCTGCCTGGC
>NW_015169793.1:1194877-1245478 GCF_001447785.1 Gekko japonicus
GATCCCCCTTGTCCACATGGTTGTTCACCCCCTCAAAGAACATTAACAGGTTTGTGAGACAAGATCTTCCCTTACAGAACCCATGTTGAGTCTGCCTCAATAGGTTTTGTTCATCTATGTGCCTACTAATTCTTTCCTTAATAATGGTTTCCACCAATTTACCCGGTATCGACGTCAGACTGACTGGCCTGTAATTTCCCGGATCTCCTCTGGAACCCTTTTTAAAGATGGGAGTGACATTAGCTACCTTCCAGTCCTCAGGAATGGAGGCTGATTTTAAGGAGAGATTACATATTTTTGTCAGGAGATCCACAAGTTCACAATTGAGTTCTTTCAGAACTCTCGGATGTATGCCATCTGGGCCCGGTGATTTATCAGTTTTTAAGTTGTCTATCAGTTTTAGGACCTCCTCTCTCGTCACCTCAATCTGACTCAGGTCTTTCAACACCCCTGTCAGGGCAGATCTGCTCATCCCCCCCCCATAGCCAGTAAACCAAAACAGTCCAGTGGCACCTTTAAGACCAAGTTCTATAAAGGAACCAGCTCTGGCTTCTCTGTCAGGGCAGATCTGCTCATCCCCCCCCCCCATAGCCAGTAAACCAAAACAGTCCAGTGGCACCTTTAAGACCAAGTTCTATAAAGGAACCAGCTCTGGCTTCTCTGTCAGGGCAGATCTGCTCATCCCCCCCCCCCAATAGCCAGTAAAACAAAACAGTCCAGTGGCACCTTTAAAACCGAGTTTTATTCAGGTACAGGCTCTCCCTCCCCTGTGAGGGCAGATTTCTCTCCTCACCCCCAGCTATTAATCCAAAACAGTCCAGTGGAGCCGGAGCGGTGTGTGCTGTCTTCTGACACATGTCCTGTGATGTCAGGGGGTGTGGCCTTCTGTCAGGGGGTGTGGCATATGCTAATGAGCTCCTGCAGCTCTTATTCTACGAAAAGACCCCTGCCCGGGGGTGACTGGTTCCAGCCACCCTTGCTCCTAGCACAGCAGTGCCTCTGGCCCAGCCCCAGCCCCCCCCGGGAAATTGGAAAGTCTACGCCCTTGTGTGTGTGTCTGTTCACTTTTCCCAGAATCTTCATAAAAACAGTTTTGCAATAATTTATCTATGCTGTTCTTCTCCAGGGGCCCCTCCAGAGTTCTTTTAAGTAGGACACATTATTGAAATGTTATATTACAAACGTTGTAAACATCCCTTCTGGTAAATACATTAGTCCTCTGACAATTATGATTTTGAAGATATATCAGATCATTGGCCTTAAACGCTCTGTTGTGTTGTTGTAATTGGTTTTAAAGTGAAAAAATAGGTCAAAACAGAATACGTACTTTCTAAGAAATGTATTCTTATCCCGGCCAAATATTTGCTGAATAGATACATATTTTAAAGGCATATAAATCAAAGATGTGGATCCACTCTTGGCTCCCTCTTCTTGAATGCGATATGGGTTATTTCTTGTTGCATAACTGTCACTGGCAACAAACAGGGTCTTAATATGTTTCTTGGGGGGGGGTTCTCTCTGCTTGCCTAGGATTGCAAAAAAATAATAATAATAACAACAGGGAAGTTGTCAGATCCCTTTGCAGGATGCAATAAACAGCTATTGGGTTTAGCTCAGATTTATATGGTGCAATTTGGGATGGCCTGTGACAGATCCTGTTTTGGTTTTGTTTGAGTCTTGTATAGATGTATTTGATAGTGTGTATGACTTGTCTGTTGATTAAACACACACACACACACATACTTCATACTCATGTAATTCTGGAACTGTTTAGTATAACAAGGAATTGTGGAATAGAGGCAATTTGATAAAGAGTGAATGATCATGTAGCCTGTACTGCTGTTTCAGGAATCCTTGAATATTTTCTTGAACAATGTTCTGGTTGCTGCCATTTGTCATTTGAGGCCAAGCAGGTTTTTTTCTCAACCTGCCGTCTGTGCCCACCCCCCCCACGTCCAAAGCATGAGTTGCATACCATAGTTTAAATCACAACTGTAGCAGTTAGGTGTGAGCAAGCAGATTACTAAAATCAAGTTTAGCACTGTAGTTATTGAAAAAGAAATAGTTTATTTTAAAGAAAGTTAGGATTCATGGGACATAAACAAGAATGTAACGTAAACCAAAGAATATAATTGTTGAAAACGGACTAAAACCATAAAAATAGAAAAGATGCATTACACTAATATGTTGCTTTTCCACCTGACAATGATCAGTTACCAAAGCATATATTGTTTGAAAGGAGTTGTTTCACCCCATTTCAAGAGATTTCAAAATGGAGCTAGGTACAGGTTACTCAGAAGCTGGCCGCTCCAGAAGCTGGCTGCTCCAAGTAGTGGGACAGTTGAAAAGATATTTGATCACCTCTTTATTAAAGAGAAACAGTCACAATTGGCAAAGTGTGTACACACCCTGAGTTTTAGAAATGATAGAAATAAGTGCAGGATGAGTCACTCTGTCTTATTTTCTGCATTAATATCTGATGATTCATGCTTACTTTGATACACAAATTAATAATCTTACACATTGGGTGTGTTTGCAAGTTGTGGTCTTGGCATTTACTTCAAGGCAAATTGAAGGCATCCTGCAATAGCTGTGTCTGCCTCCTTCTTTACTTTCCAACAACCTGACTGACGCCACATGGCTGTTGTGAGAATGGGACAAAAGATAGAATAAAATAAGTGTTCCATTAGAAGCAAGCTACTGTTCAATCACGCCTAGGTATGGTATCTTTTATTACGTTAAATATCCCACACATAATTTCTAGGGTGAGACTTTCAAAAATATTCAAGGCAGGCTTAAATCTGCTTTCCCTGAAGTTAGCTGTAAAATTCCCATAGACTTAAGTAGAAGTCGGTTGGCTAGAGGAGTAAAGAATGCTCCCCTCATGAGACTCTTAAGTGGCAGACTGGCTTTGCCTTACAAAAGTCCTCATTTCAAATTGTTTAACGCTCCTCCAGAGCTATACAGTGATTTAGCCAGGCTCCTTGAGCTTGCAGTATAAGTTACTGACAATGTCCCATGTTTAAGAGTTTTGTATCTAAAGAGTTCCCCCCCCCCCTCTAATTTAACTACAGCATTACAAAAATCAGCAGTGAAGTCATCATGATCTCTGGTATCAAAACAATTAAACCAGTGATGAAATCACACACCCATTTAATAGATTGGCCTTATTCAGTGACCTGCATAACTACTTATTCCTAAGGAAAGTAATTTCAACATTTAGATGGGAAATTGCCCAAATATGGGATGAACATATGGTCATATTGGCATCTGTTGTAGTCAGTATAGAGCATATGCTGTGTGTCCCAATTCATTCTGATTATTTGGCCAATATATGGTCAACCAATTTATCATGCAAGTGGATGCTTCAGTTTATTGTTTAAACATGTGGAAAATGTGCAATAATATAGATGCCCATGCTTGTTTTTTCAATCTGCATGTTTATTAATGCTGTCTCCCTACTTACTGATTGGTTTTTGTGGCTCTGTAGCAGCAACATTTGTTGTTTGTGTAAGTGTGTCTGTCTGTCCATGTATTTCTTCAGTATTCTGTATTTATGGTACCAAAGTTGGATCCAGCGATATGCAGATGCAAAGATTGTGCCATTGTTTCCTCACTTCCTTTCCCATAACTGTATTTTTCGAACCTGAGAGAGTTTATTACCAAGGTCTCAGGTGGGTATGGACTAATAGCCAAGTAATCGGGAAGCTGCTATGGAAAGGGCAAAGGGGATGAATTAGCCCCCTCATATCTCAGTGGGGCTGTATGGGTGGAAGAGGCAGAAAGGGTAACTTTTACCACTTCCCTCTCTTTACCACAATGTTATGACCTTTGTGACTGCTAATCCATTTGAATCCAACAACCCCAGGATTATCTTTCCGGGAGTCAGAAAGTATTTCTATGGGGAAGGGAATGAGGAAACCATCAACACTTTCTGCTGAGAGACTATCATAGTCTGAAAAGATACTGTATAATATAAATTGCGCTGATGGCAAAATAATGCACGGATTCATTTAAAAACCAAATTATGTTTAATAATCTTTTTAGAAGCCTTAATTTATCCTATTTTTAATAATTAAGAGTATTTTTCTTGTATAATTTAGGTACTTGCTTGGGATTTTAAAAAAGTAATATATATAATTTTCAGGATAGATTGTTAATGGTATTTTTCCTGTCTCTCATTTTCTGATGGTGTTAAAGTGTAAAAACTGCTTTTGTGTTTAGGCTTCTGTGATGTGTATTGATGTTCTCTATTACATTTATTATGGATTTGCTTTTTCTTTACATTGAATGTACCTGTGCATCTTCATGGCTTATGTAAGTTTTTGCTCTGAGGGGGACGGCATCTTCTCATGAGTGATCCTATTTGTCTATATTCTCATATGCCCATATTCTCCCACTCAATCCAAAGCAATCCCAAATCCTGACCTTCCCTAAGGATGGGAACAATCAAAAGCTGAAAATGACCACAATGAGCAGGAAGATGGTTGAGTTGGCAACCATCATCTCTCACATTGACAGAATTGCACTATCCAGTTGCTCCTACTTAACCCACTTCCTCAAGGAGGTATCTGTGTTCAACCCTATAGTAGTTCATAGCTTTCCAGCATGGAAACTACATATGGTTCTGTCTGCACTCACTTAAACCATTAAGAACAATACCCTTATAGTGGCTGAGAATAAAGGTCCTTTTTCTGATGATGACTATCATCTCGGTCAGAAGAGTGTCAGAGTTTGGTGCATTATCAGCTATGAAAGGACAAGGTGGTCCTGAGAATGGATCTTACATTTACACCAAAGGTAAATACACATATCTGCTGTTTACAGGAAATAATGTTACCATCCTTCTGTCCCCTTCCCATACATCTGAGGGAGATAGTCACACACACTGGACCCACAGAGGGCCCTGAGGATCTACATCAGGTGCACAGCAGCCTTGCAAAAAATATATTTCATTTCAATCAGTTCACCTCACCAGGGCAGAAGAAGTCTAGAACTTCAATAAGTTATAACCTCAGACAGTTCATCATTTAAGAATATCAAGTAAGCAAAATCCTACAGGGATTACAGCTCACTGTATCTGAGGCACAGCTTCCAATGCAGCACTGGACGCTCACGTTTCAAAGAGATCTGCAAGGCAGCCACATAGTTGTCTTTCTCTACCTTTGTTAAGCATTACAAGCTGAATACCCTTTCCTCAGCTGATACAGCCTTCAGCGGGAAGGTTCTGCAGAAGGTGAAATAATTATGTCTATCTGCCCAACGTGGGATGTGACTTCTTTTTAAAGTCCAGTGACAAATGCTGTCCCTCTCAGAGCAAGGGTGGAACACTGACACTTAAAATGAGTGTTCTTTCTGCTCTGAGGAAGGGAGGGCATCTTGCCTCACTATTATTGGAAGAAGAAGAAGATGAAGTCAAGTTGCAGCCAAGTCACAGCAGCCCCATCCATAGGGGATTCCAAGTAAGAGACAAGCAGAGGTAGTTTGCCTTTGCCTTGCTGCATGGCAACCCTGGTCTTCTTTGGTGGTCTCCCATCCCAGTGCTGACCATGGTCAACCCTACTTAGTTCCCAAGCTCCAATGAACTCAGGCTAAGAGTTTAGCTATGCTGGCTGCTCAGCCTGTCATTGGGAGTGGGGATAAACCAGTTTTCTCCCTGCAAACGTCTGTTTTCAGTTCAAGTTTTATACGATTTAACAAGTTGAAAGTTAAGTTTTTCTAGTACAGATATTGCTTCAGGAATTACTGAGCTGAATCACTGGGTGACTCTCACCCAGGAGACAGGAACTTCAGGTTTTGGTCCTGTCTCCTTGATGGACTGATGGGAATCACCCATAACAAAATGCCCTCCTTTCCTCAGAACAGACGGAACTCTCACATTAAATGCCAGTGTTCCATTTTAAAAGAGATTTGTTTGAACGTGTGTTGTTTTGTTCATCCACCTGATCCATTTGTTGATTTCTGCAGTTGTAACTATGACACACATCTGAGTGTACATTGGAACCCACATCCTGAACTCTGCTTTGCCATAAAGGCGAGGGAATAACAGCATGTGAGTTGATGGAGATGTTCAGCTATATGTGGTTGCTGAGGTTCTAGACGTTGTAGCAGCTATTGTTGATTCTGAGTAGATTCACTGTCTCACTCTGCCATCCAGGCTTTAGAAGAAGGGTAGCTAATATTCTCTGCCACTGTTAACCCTTCCAGTGGTAAGTGAATGTTGTGTATTTCCCTATTCACAAGTTTAGCTCCAAAGATCAAGGGTGCAATCCCAAGAACAATTTCCTTTGAGTAAACCCATTGAATAAAATGGGACTCCTCAGTAGACTGGCTTAGGATTGCTCCCTATTGTCCGATCTCCACAGCTATCAGTCCGATACACGTTTAAGCAAAGTAGTATTTTATTGAAGCCATGATAGAACAGGAGCAAGTTCACTGTTTAGAATACCTGAGACAGGCGGGACATGGGATAATGAAGCACATTCAAAACTGACTATAACCAATGGACTTGGTTCCCGCTTACGCGGTTGGACTCTCAGATTCGCGCCCAAAGTCTGAGAAGCAACGGTTTCCATAAAGATAAACAATTAGCACTTCACACGTGTTATATCATTATAGACTAAGCGAGCCTCCTCTTCTCCGTACCTGTGGCCTTGTAGATAAGCTTACACTAGCGTTCATAGAAAGGAATGCATGAGACAAGCAGACATACAGTGCACAACAGAATAGGCATGCACAGATGCCAAAAGAGGGATCAGGAATCAATAGGGGGGGGTTTCTACTATACACAGACTTCTATGGCAGCTTGCTGCCACCTATGAGACAAACGCTTTCACACACACTAAATAATGCACTTTCAATTCACTTTCAGTGCACTTTGCAAATGGATTTTTTCTATGTAAAATGACAAAATCCACTTGCAAACACTCGTTGAAGTGGACTGAAACTGCATTATTTAGCATGTGTGAAAGCACCCCTCGAGGGGCATTGCTTCTATTAGCATTACTCATATGGATATAGAGGAGGAAAGGCAATAAAGTATAGCCTGATCTTGTCAGATCTTGGAAGCTAAGCAGGGACATTACTTAGAAGGGAGACCACCAGAAAGACTCTGCAGAGGTCAAACAACCTCTGCTTCTCTCTCTTTTTTCTCTTTTTTCGGCTAGATGTGATTTTGAACTAGATTAAAAATTCTAACCACTTCCTGTTGCTATTACAATATAGACCTGTTTTAAAGGGATTTATTCTCAACTCATCTGGAAATCCCTCTGAGAGACCAAACTATGACATTAAATGTTTCAAGCTAAGTGAAACTGCAAGCAAGTGTAAATAGCATGGAGATCGAGTACTAATCTGCCCCTAAAACCCACTATTTTATAAGCAGTCCCCACCCTGAACCCCTAAACACAACTGTTGTATCCCATGTTTACCTGGCATTTGTGCTAGTCCTTATCCTAGGCAGGACAATACAGATGAGAAAACTACCCTGGGATAAGAGACTTCAGCCCAAGGTTGTTTGGTTGTCTACCCCAGAAAAATAGAAATTGCTTTTCGCAATGTAAATAAAGTTAATTGCTTGGTGGCAAGCAGAATAATTGTCTATTTAAGCAGGTGGCTGCTTAAGAAAAAGTAATTCAAGATACTATCCAGCAGCCATTATTATGGAAGCTGATAAGCATGTAAATAGGTTTCAAATGGACGAAGTCACATTTTGGTTTAAGCAGAGCCCTTGGAGTAACATATTGCTCAAAACAAGCTATATGATTAATGATAATTATTTGCTCTTGGACTGTGTTTAATTCCTTGTGGGCTTTGCAGTTATTTTTACCTCTTGTTTTGGGTGATTCTGTATCTGTTTCTTCTCCTACATAGCCCACCCACCATTTCTCTTCCATCTTTGGCATCCAGTAATGAGAGACTCAGTTCAGAGATCAATGCATCTGATTATCCAGTTCTTGATCTTTTTGCTCGGAGCATGTCAGCCACCCACAGTGCTAATTAAAAGGTGACACAGATTGGTTTAAAGGCAAAAATGGTGGCTACAGCTGCGCTGTCCCTCGTTCCTCAGCTGACACTAGGCCATGCAAGCTTCTTCAAGGCATATTGAGAATATGGGGGGGAGTGTGCATGATTTGTGCTGATTGGTATGGATTAATGTTTCTGATAACTTCAAATGCTCTACAGCGTATATATATTAACAATATTTCAAAAGCTGCATTTACGTGGTAGCATTATTGTTAAATTCTTGTGTTACATACTGTTTCTTTCTGGCACTTCAGACTGTGAAGACTGGAGACAGCTTTTCAGCTTAGTGTGACTTAGTGATATAGCACTTCTTACTAACGATGAAAGGATACTGAAGTTAAGAGCTTTGTTTCTGCTCAACATTTGCTTTACATTTTAGTTGCAGCTGCTTTGTGTTTCCTCATTTTGGAGGAGACATGATGCTTTAATTTTTAACTGGATCCATTAACAAATGCATTTGAAGTCTAATATGAACCTGACAGGCAATCAGTTCCTACAAAAACAAGTTCTGTTGTTTTGATTCCTGGGAGGTAGGTGGATGGGGGACGTGTGAGATCCTGAGTGGGTCTTGGTGGGCGCATCTTTACATATGAATAAATAAGGCTATGCATTGTGGTGATAGAATCACTCAAAGTAGCTGGAAGATTGTGTGATGGTTCAATTAACTTGCTTCAGAAGAGTTTGACCAGGGTTTGATGAAATCTGGAAGAGAGGGGGCTAAAAGAGCTGGGATTACCCCTAGGAAATTAAAAAAAGCAGATTGAGAAAGGCCTTCTATACAGCCTGAAATGGCATTAGCTTGCAGCCTACTGGACCATGTCACGACTAGGGTTGCCATTTGCCTGGTGGGGGTAGGGGATCCCCTGATTTTGTGAGCTCCTGCTCTCTGCTGGCCAGTTGGCTGGTGGGAGGGACACCCCCCCCCCCCAAGCAGTGATGTGTCTGCATCACCTGGAAGTGACACCGGCATGTAGGTGATATTGGGGGTAGCACTCTAGATTTTGGGCAAAACTCTGTGGTTTGATGCCAATTTTACTATAGAGTTTTGCCCCAGATCCAGAGCATCACCCCTGACGTCGCCAATGTGCCGACATCACTTCTGGGTGTTATAGGCATGTCGGGTGTGACATCACTGTTTCGGGGGGATGGGGGGATGTCACTTCCCAGTCCTAGGATTTCCCCCCACCCCACCCCACTGCCTGCAGGCAAGAGGGACCTGGCAACCTTAGTCATGACTGAGCCAAACTCACTCATCAAAGGAGGAACCAGATGACCTGGAAGGAAAGACAGGAACATTGGCTGAGGTGGATAAGGGAGCCATAAAAGCCATAGCACCACAGAATTTCCTTCAGATCCAGATCCCCTGGCTCCTGAGGTGATGCCCCATGCACCTCTAATTGGGACCTTGACACTGGGATATGTGGAGCCTCAGGCTACTGAGGCTGTGTGCTAAGAGTCTGTAGTTGAGACCTCACTACTGGGGAAACCCAGGGGTCTTGTTGTAGAAAAAGAGCTGCCGGAGCTCATTAGCATAACTCATTAGCATAACTTATTTGCATATGCCACGCCCCCTGACATCACCGGAAGTGACAGAAGGCCACACCCCCTGACATCACCGGAAGTGTGTCAGAAGGCCCGGCTACTTACCCTCCTGCTTCATCCTCATTCCCAAACGGAATGAGGATCGAAGCAGAGGGCGGGGTAAAGAAGGGGGCGGGGCTTCACCACGTGACCGCCCCGCCCCCTAGAGGTTCTCTTCCGGAGCTCCGTACCTGAGAGCTCCCCCCCGACTAGAGCCCTGGGGAAACCAGTAGACATTCCAGGTCCAGTGACTGCTGTCTCTCATCCAGGCTAGGCTGGGTGCCACAGAGGGAGGGCCTCAGTGCTTAGTTCTTGTGGCCCTTTTTTACATGCCGAGGGAAATGCTGATTACCACTTTGGGGTCAAGAAGCAATCCTGGAGGTTTTTTGTCATCTTCTGGGCATGGTCACTACGGGTGTGGAAGTGGAGGTATTTGTGAATTTCCTGCATTGTTCAGGGGGTTGGACTAGATGACCCTGGAAATCCCTTCCAACTCTATGATTCTAAGAGCACTGGAAACAGCGGACTTGTATGGAAGCAGCCCAGCCAAGATGCAGCTCCAGGCTTGCAGCCCAAGCTCTAGCTCTTAGGCCAGATTATTGCTCCAGTAGACTTAATCCTTCTGCAGGATTCTGGTCCTGATTAGGTCCTAGCAAGATAAGTCCCAGGTGCTGCCTTCATAGCGGGTGGGGCTATTTCCCTTTCATTATGCTTAAGGAAACTTTCTGGATCAAGTTCACAAGACAACCACTCTTGTGTTCTGGTTTCAGTTCTTGGGCTTCACTCTGTCTGGGTTAAGGGTCCCTAACCTTTTGGATCCTGCATGCAACGTTGGGATTTTGAGAGGCGGTGGTGCCACCCCCAAAATGACTGTCAGAGGAGGTGGAACCAACCTCAAAATGACTGCCTCAGGAGACAGACCCACATGAAATTACTCTCTCCTAATACCTTCTCAGAAGAAGAAAATCCTGATGGAGAAATGGAACTACACACTGACTAAGGAAAACCTGGGTAATCACTAGTTCTCCTCTTCTGTCTTTCATTTGAAGGAGGGCAACCAGTGACAAGCTCTGACTTACATTGGCCCTGCCTACTTTCTAAGAAGCTTGGCCGGCACCACTATGGGTAACCATGACCCAGGAAGACCATGCTCCTAGGAAGACTCTTCTTGCTGTGGCACTTGGAATCAGGACAGGAACTTATCAGGCCTAGATAACTGACAGAGAAAATTCTTCAGACAGTTCTTTCTTGGGAGCCTAATCTTCACCATTAATATATGTATAACACTATGATTTTGCAGCTTTTAATGGCAACATAGCAGGGCTTTTTTGGTAGAAAAAGCCCAGCAGGAACTCATTAGCATAATAGGCCACACCCATGAGAGCATAGCTAATTAGCATATTAGGCTGCACCCCCATGTTACCAGAAGTATAGTCATCCAGCCACACCCACCTTTTGCTTCTTATTCTGTTTACCTTGTTTGTTGTCAAAACCTAGGGCTTTTTTTGTAGCAGGAACTCCTTTGCATGTTAGGCCACACCCCTAATGTAGCCAATCCTAATGAGTTTCTGCTATTGGGTGTGGCCTATTATGCTAATGAGTTCCTGCTGGGCGTGGTCAACTTGGGAGCCAGCCGGAACTCCGTTCCTGTGCGTTCCTGCCCAAAAATAGCCCTGCAACATAGTATATGTCAATGTGCAGTAAAGCAGCACACAGAACATGGGATATATAGGGGGCCCTTTGACCAGCAAAAAAGACTGTGTTGGGGATCATAGAACCTGCATAGAAAAAAAAATGTAAGGAGGGCTGCGATGAGTAAAATGCTGTCTGGATCCAGCCCCATATTAACTAGGTAGGATTCAATGCCCCCCCATATACTCACCCTGCATTCAAAATGGAGTTCACGCGTCTTCTGCCCCTGCTATTTACCTCTCTTTTACTACCCTGCCTCATATATTGTAAGGTCAGTAATATCCCATGTTCAAGTAAATGTGGCATTCCTTCATTCAGTTGTGTATTATGTGAAGTGAAAAGGAGTGCCTGATCTCACTATGAATACAAAATCTAGAAGTGTATGAAGATTAACTGTCTTGCTTTTTTATCCAGTGTATAACATACAATTGCATTGTCTGATGTTCAGAATATTTTACAAAAATATAAATAGTTGAAAGATTAAAATGAAATATTTAACATTGCATGTTTTGTGTTTGTAATAGTTAACATTGGTAATAGAATAGAATAATTAGAGATCTTTTAAAAATATTTCTGCTAACAGATGAAATTATCTTTTCCCAGCAAGTTGGGTTGGTCTAAGTTTGTATTTATGTATGTGGGCAGGAAGTTATTTGTATCCAGAAGTAGTCTGTTTGGAAACTATTTTCAAATCAGTGGTTTCAAAAGACTTAGAACTCTGTAGTCCTTAACTTGATATTCTCTGTTAATTCTTCTACTGCTGAAATTTATGTTGCAGGATCACTAGAACAAAGGACGACATTTTATGCTTATGTTACTCTATAAAGTACTAAGCACACTGATGATACTATTTAAACAATATTAATTGGAGCCCTTAAAATTTTGTGGATTATTTGAAGGAGTATTAAGAGCCAAATTCTTGTGGTTATTTGAGCTACATGAATCAGCTTTCATTGTTAAAGCCTCTTTGACTGCATTTTCATGAAACCTGGCAAAACTGCTTACAGAAAGGCAGGAGTTTTGTTTGTTGTTCGACACTGATTAGGGGATGAATGCATTTAGAACTCTTAAACTTAAGAGTATCTTAAAAATATAAAATGAACACTTCAGATTTTATTCCTTCCTGCAGACCTCCATAGAAGCACTTTTTAATACATGAATGTGAAATTATTTACCTTACAAAATGGCTTCTATGAAATATGTTCTTGTTTGGTATTGGAGAATCATTGAGTTGGAAGGACCATACAAGCTGTCTAGTCCAACCCTCTGCTCAATGCAGAATCAGCCTAAACCATCCCTGACAAGTGTTCATCCAGCCACTGCTTGAAGACTACCAGTGATTCTGCTAGACTCTGCTAAGTCACAGCTACCTTTTGGTGACCCTGTAGGGTTTTCAAGGCAAGAGACTAACAGAGGTGCCTATGGTTGCCAACCCCCAGGTCCGGGTGGAGGTTTCCCCACTTCTGGGGGGTTCAATCTGCCCCTGGCCAGCTGGCTGGTGGGTGAAGCCTTGACCCCAAGCCCCACCCCAAGAGTGACCACCCACCGGGCCACCTCTCTCCCTCCCCTCCTGCCCGATTTAAAGGGCTTCAGCTGATTGGCAGGAACCACGTGGCCTATTGACCAGCTGGAAAGCCCTTTAAATCTAGCAGGAGGGAGGGAGAGGGGCGGTCGCAGGCTGAATGCTTGGCTTGCAAAAAGACCCTTTAAAGAGTCTTTTCATGAGTAGAGTGGGGACTGTGGCACACGGGGCGGGGAAAATCAGCTCCACACACCACAGCCCCCACCCCACTCACAAAAAGCATCCCCACCCACCCTGGAGCACCCCCCAAATTCCCCTGCCAGAGTGATAAAAGAACCTGGCCGCCCTAGAGGTGTCATTGCCTCCTTATGTGTAGCACCCCTGGACTTCCTTGGTGGTCTCCCATCCAAATACTAACCAGGGCCAACCCTGCTTAGCTTCCAAGATCTGGTGAGATAGGGCTAGCCTGGGCCATCCAAAATATTTCTCAAGCAGCAGGGTCAAATGCGGAATGTGCTCTAAAACAGTTAGAAAAATTATACACATTTCTTTGGTTGTAGTTGAACTAGATTTTGACAAAAATGTAAGGTTCTCAGCCTCATGTTTCATCTTAATACTATTGTGAGTATCGGGGAGGCACTAGAAAGTGGCATGTGGAGAAGATGCCTTTTTCCAACGATTTTTCCCTATACATTTTTTCTCAGACGGCTATTGGTTAATTGTTTTCTCTTTAATCTCTGAGAAACTTGATGAAAGCTCAGATAAAGGTAAAATGGCCAGGGAGATATTTGTAGAAAATAACAGGCAGGCAAGGGAGAAGTTAAGCAACCTGCCCATCTCACTGTAATCTTCTGTTATTAGTCTGCTTCTGCATTCCTGTTATCTCAGTGAAGAACAATTTCTGATAACACAGTTATTGAGATAACATCCAGTTCCACACTTCAGAATTAATATCTGTTACATGATTCACTTACCCAAGTTGGTGGATCAGTTATCAATCATTATATGCTTCACTTGGTTGTCTGCTTTTCAAAAATAAAAAGTACAGCTGCATGTGTAAGTCCCATATTTAACACCACCGTAAGATGACTTCACTACTGAAATCTGATGACCCTATCTTGGTCTGTGACAGGCTTCACTCAGGGGATCTTTTTTATATGTTTGTATCAAAATCTGAATGCTTTAACTGTGATATAAATTAAATAAAGTATGCAGGGTCAAGTTATAATTATATGTAAATAGGTTATTCCACAAAAGCTCTTTTCACATTTAACCACTTTTGGAAGACTGACTTGATAGGCTAAAATCAGCTTCACAGGTGTCACTGATCTTTCTTTTTTATCTTAACATCAGTTGTCTGGGGCCTAAAGCAGTTTTTGATATAATCCTGCCCATCTTTGATTACTTGATATTACATGTACATAAGAACATTAAAACTTAAGTTGTTGGTGGTTGTTTTTAAGAAAAGGAAAATTAGAGTTCTCATCTCTCTCAGAACTAGGTCATGAAGTAGATACAACACAATCACATTAATTAGGAGGGCCTTTTTCTTTTTTTTTGCTTAGCAAAGTGCCAAGAGAAGATCAGTATAGCAAAAACTCTTTTCACCATGGAGCAGAGGGAATTGGAACACTTTCAGACCTTAAATACTGGAGTGTAATGTCATCAAGAAAACCAGCTGAGAGCTGAAAAATAAACCAAGCAAACTAATACTGTTTTTAATGTAGGGAAAGTAAGGAAAAAGGTTATACACCAGAGTTATCTGGAACAGTACGTTATGCTTTGTGACAGTGTTTTGGTAGCTGAGACATGGTTTTCCTGAAGTAATCTTCACTCTTAAATCCAAAAAGTTATATTTTAAAGTGTTTAAGTAAAAGACTCTCAGAGGAATAGGGTTGCCAGGTGGGTTGTTGGGGGGGGGGGTAGCCTACCAGCAGCAAACTGAGTCCTCCTAGGCTTCTGTTGCTGGTGATGTGGCTATGTCACTTCCAAGGGGATGCTCTGGTATTTGGGCAAAAACTGTATGGTAGAAGCTGCTTTTACCATAAAGTTTTTGCCCTAAATACCATAGTGTCTACATTTTACCAGCAATCTGATGTCACTGCATCTCCAGCAATAAAGGTCTAGGCATCACTTTGCTGCTTTAAGTCACCCTGCCAGATGGCTGAATGGTTCCAGACAGGGAGGGCCCCCAAAGTGGGGATCCCCCACCCCTGGCAGGCGGGTCTAAAAACCCTACAGAGAAGCCATGCGTTTCTACGGAACCTGGACACGTGTGCTGTTTCCCTCTGTACTTCCTGTATCATTTATCCTGCTTCCTTCCTTCAATTTAGCACATCGTTTGTTCTATGTATAGATATGTTAATCTCTTCTAGAAGACTTTAAGGTTCACTGGTTGCTCATAGACAATGGTTTTCAACTTTTTAGCTTGAACAAATCCTTTTCATGTCAGATTTTCTGCTATGAAGCAGCTGGGCCCCTGAAACACGTCTGGGTCATATTTTAACATTCAGTTGATGTGAAGCAGTAGCTAGGCTTGTTGTTGTGGAAAGAGCCATTTCTGTGTCTAATAAAACCTGCTGCTCACTATAAGAAGTTGTAGTTTATGAGATGGAGTGTGGTTGATTGGTAAAGCTCTTTACAAAGTACTGTCTAATTTAATGCTGGTTTGATCAATTAGAAGAAGAAGAAGAGATTGGATTTATACCCCACCCTTCACTACCCAAAGGTGTCTCAGAGCGGCTTACAAATTCCTTTCCCTTCCCCTCCCCACAACAGACACCCTGTGAGGTAGGTGGGGCTGAGAGAGCTCTTGACAGAAACTGCTCTTTTTCAAGAACAGCTCTTATCAGAACTACGGCTTGCCCAAGGTCACCCAGCCCAGATGCAGGTGGAGGACTGGGGAATCAAACCCGGTTCTCCCAGATTAGAGACCGCACACTTAACCACTACACCAAACTGGATACCATTGTGCAGGTACTGCTGATCCTGTTTTTCACTGCAGGCCTAGAATTCTTCAGGTAACCGGTGAGGCAATTCCTTGAGGCTAGAAGCATTCCAGAAAGTTCTATGCCACACCTGCTCAGGTTCAGATTTCACTTATAGATATGCAACCTGTTTAATTTTGTTTCCTTTAATGCTTGGAATTTAGGTCCAGCGAAGGTTAAATCTGAGCTCCAACATTTAGGTTTACTGAATACCCCACCCTTGCTCGCAGCTGTCTTTTGTAAAGAATTGCTCAGTGTAATAGGTATTACTGGTTCATAGGTGTTCATGGAAGGCTGTTAGCATCAAGATGACTTAATTGTTGGACACTATTTGAATTACTTTTTTTGCTGTGCATATAGAGAAGAACAAGTCTGTATCCACAGAAAATGAAAAAAGTGGAGGATTAATCGGAAGCTAGGAACTACAGCAGGATGTAATCAATTGATCTTTGATTTGCTGTTGATTGTGAAATACCTTGGAATTAGTGCACAGAGCTGTCTACAGAATTATTTATTTCAGAGCTAGCTAACAGATGACTTAATGGTTATACCTATTTATTTGTATATTCATGTAAATTTTTCAAGGTGACATACAACATTTAAAATTCATAATTTTATTGCTTTTATCAACAATAATTTAAAACAGTGGAAATAAAAATAATCAAACAAGGGAAATCAGCATAAAAGAGAGAACATAATAATTCCGCAGAGAATGAATGAAGTCAAGATGTGGTCAAACTCTACATAAAACAGGGCCAACCAAATCAAACACTACAAACAATATATGAGGCAACAAAATGATTGTAAAATGGCCAGGGTAGAGACAGCTTCCTTCAGTCCTTTCTACACTGAGTTTGGTTTGTTGGCTCTTATCCAGCCAATTTCTACTTCATTAAAAATAACTTACATCTCTGTCTTTTAGTTGTTTTCTAAATGGAGTACAGTATTTCTGATTTGTTCAAACACCCTTGTGAAGAGGATTTAACTCTCACATTTTACAGATGGACAACTGAGACTGAATCTTAGATCAGGCAATATTTGAATTCTGTGCACTATATAAAGACCCTGTGTTACATACAATTTCCGACAACATTATTGTGTAATTTATGGAGCACTGCTAGTCAGGAACTTCTTAAGAGACTTGTGTGTGGTTTGTGTGATGTTTAAAATGTCGCCAAGAGAGATAAAAAAGTGAAGGGGATTGTTTTAGAGGGAGAGAAAGAAAAGAAGACTCATGTACCTTTCTTTATAAATAAGTAGACTTCTGTTACTGTGTGTGTCATACATCAGTGTGGTTTTTTGTCCTGTGATGCTAAATCATGGATCAGCACAGAAAGCAATTCTCAACAGACCTGAAGCTGTGGAAGTTACCTTCAAAGAGAATTTTTGTTTGTGGACTTAAATTTTGTGATTCAGGCTGTTTAGGTTTTTTTAAAATCATTGTATCATTTTTTAAAATGTTACAATTGTTATTTGTTATTGTTATTATTTGTTATTATTGTTGTTTATAATTAATTGTTATAATTTTGCTGTTGGCATAGTTTATGAGCCTCCTTAGCTCCATTTGGAGAAAGCTGGGAGATAAAAAATATTCAATATTTGCTCTTGCTTTGTAAATTGACACAAATTCTATTTATCTTGCTAAGGAAAGCAAAAAGCCATCCATCCAGACTGATGTCAGGCCATCTAGTACAAAAAAACCTGTCATCCAAGGAATAAGTGACTTTGCCATTTGCCTGCCTGCAGCTGGAAAATCACCTCCATCGTGACATTCTAAGAATTTCCCCATGTCTCTATAGATATTAGTAAAATTTCTGAGGCAAAATCCACAAACTCCACCCTTCCCAGCCACCATCCTCAAATTCTCCCAGCATTTGCTGAGGCAGTGCTGATAGCCTGTTTGCAAGCTCTAGCACGTGATACTGTTGCACACTGAAATCCAAAATATCCATCATAACAGATCTGTTTTTCCACCACTGCTGCATTCAGAAGTTTTGACAAATTTTTTCCTATGACAGACATGATCACTGCTTGTTATCATAACTTGCACATTCCCCTAATTTCTTTCCTCCTTTCTTCTCATGAACACTGTGACTGAAGTATTCCAGATCTGGAAAGCCTTGAACTGAGTTCAGATCCCAAATGATAGGAATTGAGTTCAAATCCCAAATGATGGGATCTGAAGGGATCGGAGTGTTGTACCCAAAACCCAGATTCTAACCCTATTCAGTTAAAGGGGGGGGGTGTACTCCAGCTTGCCGACATGCCTGCATTCAGATGTCGTGGTAAATTGAAGCATGATTCAAGGCTTCCCAGACTCAAAAGCCTTCAGTTCCACTCTGCACATGAAGTGAGAAGGGGCACAGACAAGCATGTCAACATGGGGCACATGTATATTATGGATAAAGCCTGTTAAATTCAGTAGCATATGTATTTTTACTTCCATACTCATATATGGATTTTTATCCACTTCCAGTATCTGGGGCAAATAAAGATCTACCTCGGTGGCTACTTCATTCTTCTTTTGTACTCAGCTGCTTAGTCATAGCACTTCTTGACATGTGAAAATCTCTGGACTGTAACCACTGTCTTCCATTGCTCATCTTAATGATTTTTGTGTTCACTAGCTCAAAATCCTAGGTAGATTTTGAGGGAAAGAAGCCTTGTCTGTATTTGATACTATAACACATACAGAAGAATTTGAGTAAGGGACAAATATATGTTTATTTATGGCTTGATCATAGTGCATATAAAGATATGCTCAGCTTATTTATGTCAAAGAAATTCTTGTTCACTGGCTGGACAAAATGAATTTATATATCCAGAGTTATAGTAGGTGATATGAATAAGAGGAAAGAAGAAAAAAACAGCTGCTTTGAAAGGAGGATGTTTATGATAGTCTATAGAAATATATGTGGTTAAGTAGTTTTACCAACACAATTATTTTCCTTTGGCTGATACTTAATTTAACAAAGCTTGTCTCTCTGGCAGAATGAAAATAGATCATATGACTGGACGGCAGTTAGAAAAGACACATTTAAATAAATAACTATAAATTACAAAAAAAAAATCCAAACCTGTACTTGTGCATCCCTGATATTCTCATCAATGTGGGTGGCTCCAGTGTAACATACTTGCATCAGTGGAAGGTTCTCTTGAATGATGTAAATGTCTAAAAATGATGTGTTAAACCAGCTGTTGACACAATAGTGTGAATTGCAGTAATTCAGAAAATCATCATCCCTTCATAGAATCCTCCTTGTTCCAAGAACTGTCCCTTGTAACATGCACATTCTTGCAAATATTTAAGTTACACTGTAATTAAGAATCATATAAATATATAGGGTTAGAATCTACTACCCTATTGCTATGAAACTGAATTTTTTCTTCTTACAGCCTTTGGGTTGAACCTAATTGCTGTTTTCCATTGGTGGAAGAGAACGAGGGCAATTTTCAACAATTCAGACTTCCAAGTGTAATGTCCAGCATTGTTCCCAGTGAGTTCTTGGGTGACCTCTGAACCTTGAAACAGCATTTGGAGGGATGTTGCAGAAAGAGGGAAGCAGAAAAGTTCCATTCCACAAGCAGAACTTGAGGTGTGCTTGACTGGATACAATCTATTGGGAATGATCACTACACTAGGCAAGAAATCTGCTTTGGAAATGCTGAGGGCAAACAGTGTACGGTATGGTCCCCATTGGAGACTTGCAATTTTGTTGCACCCTTCTTCCAGTAGTATAGATAGCAATCCCACATAGCCATCCCAGCTATGTGAAAGACTTCAATCTATGCATTTCAGCTGATGGAAACAGAGAAGTTTTGATTACTTTCTATGCCTAGAGGTGGTGATTTCCCATGCCAATACCGGTCCATCCACCAAAAATAGAAAAATAATCAGTTTTCTAAGAAAGATAGTGTACAAAATTGTCACTTGGGAGGAAGAACATACTGTGGGGGGGGGGGGATAAAACTTGCCAATACACTACCTAATTAGATAGAACTGTCATTAAGAATTCCTTACCTATCCCCTGAAGGATGAACACCCAAAATTTCCCTTGTTGCTCTGACCAAATGCATTGGTGGGTGGATGTATGAATTTATGTGGAAAGAGTATTTGGGATCTGTAGGCTGTTTTTATGTTGGCTGCCTTTGTATCTTCTGAAGATAGAAAGGCAGCATAAATTCTGTTAAAATAGGTATGCTGATGGAACGACTGAAGTGGATTCACTGAACTAATGCAACTCAGGTCACAATAGTATATTGTGAAAACCATTACACTGCATTGAAAAGTATTTTTTCTGTAATTTAAGATTATGTCAGATATCTGTTCCACTTTGGACCATTCTGTGTCATTGAATAAAAGCCATTTCTTCCTTTTTATACTGTTAAATGTTTGCTGTGATTTATTTGTTTTAATCCTAAAGTTTTCTTCTAAATAAGGTAGAATTTCTGATGGAAATAAGACAATGTTTCCCCCCAAGGAAAAATAAAAGGGATTTAGTTATTAGCTGTACTATATGAAGTACAAATTACTACAACAAATAAAATTAATACTTGGGAAGAAGAGTCATCATTTACAATAACTATAAACTGTTGGAGGAAAATCAATCTGAATTGTTGATGAATTATATTCCAGCAGTGAAATAAAAGCACTGCATAGCTCCAAAGAACTGTTCATATAAATAATGCAGAGACATCTGCTACACTCATGTATGACCTTCAGCTTTGGGGGAACCTGTAGATGAGTATAGCTGACTTAAAGCAGCAGATGCTACAATATGCAACAAGAATTGCTAAATTAGAGCTACAATTAGCAAAGGATGTACAGGTTGCCAAAAAAAAGACACATGCCAGATATTTAGCAAATAACTTGCTTGTACCCACATATTCTTCTATAGTTTAATTCAGTGTTTATTCTTGATTGTAATCACAAAGTATGCTATGGGTATGAGAGCTATAGATATTGAAAAACAGACATGGGAGAGAGATGATTGCTTTAAAGGAGAATAAACATGACCATCTTCCCATAATAGTTCAAAAATATATGATTTGAATATAAAATGAATTCAGAAAAAATGTGGAATGGGAAAATGGTTCCCTATATGATCAACGGGGAAAACTGTCCATTGTTTTGAAAAGTATTGTGTTACATTAGAGAATTATTTGATTTGTAACTCGGCAACCTTGTTAAGTATTACTAAATCAGTTTCAGGCATAAGAGCAACATAAGAACATAAGAGAAGCCATGCTGGATCATGCCAGTGGCCCAAGCAGTCCAACACTCTGGGTGCGTTCAGACGGGGCGTTTCAGCTGGCATAAACTGTACCGGTTGGAACCGTTGCAGTTTATGCCGGCTGAAACGCAATCACACTTATTTCCTGTCTGCGGATCCCATCACTGTATGCCCGTTCACACACAGCGGGCGTTGGTGGTTTGTTTGTTTTTTTAAACTCAGTTTGCACATGCGCATAGGCAGCCATCCACAGAATGGCGATCGTCACGCATGCGCAAAACACCCCGTCCCGAAAAGCATGCCCTGAAGAGAGGACTTACCTTTAAAGTTTAAAGAGCAAACTAGCCTCCCTGAGGTCCGGGACTCCTCTAAAACGTTAAACTAAGGACCTTTTCTTTTCTTTTTAAAACAAATGCCGGGGCGAAGCTTCGCCCAAGCGCATGTCGCCGACCTAAAAAAAAATGGCGGGCAAAAATAGGAAGCCTCGGGCTTCCGAACGGAAGTGGCTCTACAACGGTGGAGAGCGATCAGATGGGGGGGGGTAAAGCGATTACAACCGTTGCACTCAGGATACCACCACTTGGGGACCTAGTGGCAGAATACAACGGTTTAAAGCTCTTTGCAATGGTTAGGGATGGAAGGCAGATGTTCGCCGTGTGAATGCCAGTAAGTACACCGATTCCAACCAGCACCTATACTGTTGTAAATGCCCCATCTGAACACACCCTCTGTGTCACACAATGCCCAAAACCCAGGTTCCATCAGGGCCAGAACTCCAAAAGCCCTCCCACTGTTGCCCTCCAAGCACCAAGAATACAGAGCATGTCTGTGATTACTTCCTTTTCTGGTGCAATAATAGTTCATCAGCAGCCCAGAAGAAAAAGCTGGCCCCATGTGTGTGTGTGTCTGTCCCCACACCATTACTCTTACATAGTCTCTCATCACCCTGGCCACATAACTGGCATAGCAACATGGTTTGCAGGCTACAAGGAAGTAATAAAAAGCATTGACACCACAGTCAGAATGAAGGGACGGACACCAATATGGATTTAACAAGGGCCACTTTATTAATTATTTATAATCAAACAATTGGCGAGGTGCTGCTAAAAATGTACTGAGGAATCATGACCACTTTCATCTCCTTCTGGGCGATGCACCTTCCCCAATCTCGAGCCACCTAATGTAGCTCTCGACCAGCAGCTTGGCATTTAGGAGAACCCCCTGGCCCACCACCCCAGAAGCTACAAGGCCTGCTGAGATAGACTGGGCCAGATTGTTCTAAGGAAGATCACCCCATTCCTGGACTTCCGGTTGATGGTGGCACATTCACGGACTCACCTCCCGGACGTCTCGGGGGTGTCTCCGTGCTCCGGTGGAAGGAGGGGGCGAGCAGGCTCGTAACCCCCCCAGGGGCCCGGTGAAGGAACCCTGGCCAAGGAGCTTTGAGGGGTAGCCTCTTCGATGGCGGAATGCCAGAGAATCGAGGCTCCCCTTTGCTCCAGTGGTTCTTCCAGCCGAGAGACCGAATAGTACAAGTGAAGCTAACTGGGTCAAGCGCAGGAGATCGGGCGTGAAAAATGATGAAAGAAGCGGGGTCGGAAGATCAACTATGAACGTGAGTCAACTGAGAAACGATTTTTAAAAGAAAAGACGTTCCCTACCCTACTCCGTGGAACGGGAAAAGCGAGCGGGGGGGACGCCTCCCATGCGCATAAACTGTTGAGCGAAAGGGGGGGAGCAGAAGAAAAATGTGCGGAATTGCCCAGAAGTACTTACCCAATCGAGCTAAGCAGTTAAGCACATATTCAGAGACTTCAAAAAAAAATCCAAAAGTAAACAAACTGGAAAAAAGATGGCAGGGAAGAGGGACAGAGACAAAGAGAAACTTTTAAAAATGAAACCAGAGTCCCCAAAGCCGGAAACAACCAGTGAGACGGCAAAGGCTATAGCTGAGTTCATGCGCCCTCTACTGGAACAGCTGAATAACTTCAAAGAACAGATGTCCATGGTAACAACAAATATTACAGCCCAACAAACGCAGCTGTCTGTGGTAACAACAAGCATTACTGCTCAACAAATGCAAATAACAGATCTGATTCAAGTAATGAAGCAGGATGCTGAGAAAGTAAAGGAAATGGCTGAATCAACGCAGAAAGTGAAGAAGAAAGTGCAAAAAATGGAAAAGAAAACTTCTTCTTTGGAAGATCAAATGCTTCAAGTGCAAATGGATAAGGCCAATATGGTCCTGTGCTTCCAGGGGGTGCCAGAGAACAGAGGAGAGAATCTTAAAGAACTTATGAGTGAGCTACTTGCCGCAGTAACAGAAATAAAGGCGGAATTGCTACTCAACGACATGGATGTGGCCTATAGGTTATATTCAGGATATATAAAGAAAAACAATCTGCCTGGGGAAATAGTAGTAGGATTCTCGAAGAGGCACATCAGGGATGCTATCCTGAAAGCAGTAGCTGCAACATCCCTGAAGGCGGGGGAGAATGCTGTTAGAACGCTAAAGGATATTCCATTTGAAGTAAGGCAACGAAGAAAGAAATACAAAGAACTTGTGCTCTTTCTTCAAACAAATTCAATTGGATATAAATGGCTATTTCCAGAAGGCGTAACATTTAAGATTAAAGAGAAGAAGGAAAAGATTGACTCTGTTCTTAAAGCTCAAGAATTTCTAAAGGAACAGCTGGGAAGGCCAGAGGAATAGAAAAAAGAAGAGGACAGCAGGTCTAGTGGCGAGCTGGAAACTGGTTCATCTGGTGAGGACTCTTTGTCTGAGCAGGGGGCAGCAGCCCCAAAAAGTCCCTACAAGCTGCAAAAGAGAAGGGAAAAGAAGAAGTAAAGGCTGAAGGACTCTGATTGGTGCCTTTGAGAACTTTGGTTCTTGGGGATGATTGGGGATACTGTTATTGGGCAGTTAAATGTAAACTTTGAGGGTAAAAGGTTTTCTAAGGGTTTGACGCAGTTCATAAAAAGAACGACGACGAGAAGATTTGATGTCTTAAAGCTAGTTGGAGGGTCTCCTCTCTTGGGTTTTTAGATAGTAGTGGGTACTTTACTTTTCTCCCGTATATGTAGTTCCCCTTCCCCTTTTTCTGTTGTAGTGTTAAAAAAAATGAATAAAAAATCCCCTCCGTGGGCTTAAAAAAAGGGGGGGGGAGATCACCCCATTCCCGGCCTTGAGCCGCAAAGGTCTGAAAGCCGTTCTTGGAGGACCCTTTAATTCCTTTATAACAATGCCCAGGTGCTCACAGTTTTCAACTTCCTGATCACGCTACCCCGCCTAACCACAAAGTGACCATCCTATTTAGCAAACGATGGCCCCCCAAAGCCAATTTCCCAACACTACCATCCTCAGTGCAAGGTAGGCAAAAAACACTCCTCCATCTGAAACCAAATCGAAAAAGGGGTGAAAAAATTCCTACCTGGCCCCATTAAAAGGCAACCGGTTGAAACCTGAACTAAAATAGGTCGGGAGGGTGGGCCGAGCACATTGAAGAACTGCTGAGGCAGAGGGTGGGAGCCGAGCCTAAATAGGCTGGCTCTGCCCCCTGCCTGGCACGGTGCTTCTTGCAGCGCCAATGCCCTTTTCTTCATGCTTCACGAGGAGGCAAATCAGCCCCCTCCCACCAGCGCACGCTCGGCTGGAGTTGAGGCTCGCATTCTTGGTGCTTTAATGTCAAGGTAGAATGTCTGTTTTACCCAAAATGCTATGCCATGTTGCTGGCTTTAAAATTTTGTTCTAAATATATCTCTGCTATTTGCTCTTCAACATTTGTGTATGACTTTTTCATGTTATATTTTCATATTTAACTGAGCGAGTCAAAGGAGTAAATTGTGAAAAAGACACCTAACTTGAATTGTTAAAATGTAGTATGAGGGGCAAACCAGATGTGCCAAAGAAGATAACTTATTAGCCACTATTGTGGTTTTTCAAAAGGCAAGAACAGCCACAAAAGAACCTCAGATTTGGATTCGGAACCACAACACTACATAGAGTTGCCACATCACTCCTGGTAACTGGCAGGAGATTGGGGGGGGGGGACTTTCCAGGAGAAAGAGAAAGGCCCAGTCCACATTGCTGGCATTGCACAGGACGTGACATCATCCTGCCAGCAACTTCTGGGTGACACTTTGGTATCTGGGGAAAAACTGTGGTAAAACCAGCTTCTAGCAAAGAGTTTTTGCCCAATACCAAAGTGTCATCTGGGCATCACTGACATTATGATGTCACTTCCTGTGCGACTCAAGTAACATAGCCTAGGTCTTCTTTCTACTGATAAGTCCCCGCCCACTGGCCAGCTAATGAGGAGCTGGGGGGCAGGGCCTGGTGGCAGGGGACCCCTGCCTCCACCAGGAGGTCTGGCAACCCTAACACTACATGAGAGGGTTTTCCTTGTGCTGCTTTCCCTTTGTTGCTTTCAGTTCCCCTCTCCTCCCATATACTCTGTAGTGGGAAATGTACCACATATGGTATCTTTAAAAAAAAAACCTGGGGCAGCTGGAGTTGGGAAATGGTTCAGGAGAAAGGATTATATCATGCCAGTACTAATGCCCATCACCATTCCAAACCAGTGCCCCATGGCTACTTTTATCCCATTAAAAACAACCATGAAAGATACTTACTATGGAATTCCTGTGTCATTCCTAGTTTGACCCTGAATGTGCTTGAACTGTAAACATTAGGAACCAAGGGAAGAAACCATTACTTGAGAGTGTAAAATACAGAAGACAGGTTGGAACAACAGATTTATCTCTGTAGAAGGTGCTTGAATTCCAGGGCCTGTTTGGCCACGGCCTGCTCATTTCTTTTCTTTGCAATAGTTGCACACTATTGTAACAGAGCCATGTAAGAAAATATGCATGCGCTCTTTTGAAATTTTAAATACTCATTTGCCAAACTCCAGAAGTCTAGAAAGGTTTTTACAGTTCTGCTGAACAATAAAAATATTATGGGTGCTTCAGATTTTTATAGTCACTTCATATTGCTGCAGTGCAAAGGTAAATGAATGTGTGAGCACAGTATTTTTCCTTCAAAATCATGAATTTCAATATAAATGCTGGCATTACAGATGTCTGTTTATCACTTTTCCTTTCAACAGAGCGTGGATCGCACTTCTTGCAAACCTCATCATATTGAGGTGGGGTTAAGATGAGCATAACCAGTGACGAAGTGAATTTCTTGGTGTATCGCTATCTCCAGGAATCAGGTAAGTTTTTAATCATAAACATGCCTTGAGTGTCCTGGAGAGAGTTTTGCCAGTGCTGTTTTGCAAACTACGCAAATGGCTAATTTTTGAACCCACTGAGGGCAGTGTTTTAAAAAGTTTATGAATATTACTATTTATAAGTTTCTGAAGGATAAATATAGTAAAGTTTGCTTTTCTGGGCCAAATTGAACAAGATTTGGGAGAAGAATGAACAGGAGTCTCCCAATAACTTTCTTTTGTATTATTAAATGTTGCCACACTCCCCTCCCCCCCGCCTCTACCTCTGCATACAGAAGCAGGTTTTCTTGTATCGGTGGATAGCAGCTTGGGACCAGTTTTACTCAAAAATGGCCTGAAAGAAATTACTGCATCATAACACAGAAATACAAAGAGGCGTTCACGTTTATTTGAAAAATTAGAAAGTAGGAAGAGGGATAAAATATGTGAAGAGTTAGGCTTTGTTGTCTGTGATATTGTAAGGTCTGTGTTTGCTTCTCAGAATATTTGGAGAGATCTGATCTTGTTGAGGAACAAATTGTCCCACTCTGCTGAGCGTAATAGCATTTCCAGGTGTGCCAAGGTCGTGATGGGATGAGTGAAGCCAGTGCATGTGCTCTTAAACAGATTCTTTTGGAAAGTGGCCATACAATTCCAGACCTTGTACTTGTCGATTGTCAATTTACAATATATGGAATCACTGTTAAAATTTCTGTTTGCCTTTAGATAGAACTTGGATTTGAAATCTGGCAATCTTAAAAGAAGGAAAAGTTTTAAATGATTCATTTGGATAGAAATAGTGTTTATTTGCTTCTTCCTGGATATTTTTTTCCTGCAGATAAGAAACTGACTACTGAAACCTGAATACTTGGCATGTAGAATATTTAACTATAACTATACTTTTAGAGTTTTTAACTATACTTTTCTCAGCAGTTAGTTATTTTGGAAGTTACTGATACATGCTTTTAAAAAGACTAAAATACTCTAATAAGGTAATTTGCAGTGTGCCAGAGTAGGATGTATTTCAAGAAAAGGAGCCTTTACTGTCTTGGCAACTGGAAAAAAAGCTACAGTGACCATCTGTAGAAAATTTCAGTGTTTGAAAGCCTTGCTAGGTCATTACAGTATGTCAGCAGTGACAGCCTATTCACGGCTGCTGTTTACAGGTGGTTGTTATGACTGACTGCAGAGCACTGCTTAGGGCAAAATCTGCTAAGTATGATTTTCCTGGCTTTAAAAATGAACCTGGATATTGTCTCCATTACCTCAGTTAACCTTTTCCCCAAGGAACAAATTGGGAGATAACGCTCGTGTGTGTTGCTAAAAGAGGGTCTGCTTTGCACCCAGCCATAGGAAAAGATCTTATATTTAGCTGGCCTGCTTATGTAGCTTGGTTGAATGGAAGGGGGGGGGAACCTGCTGTTCTTCATCTCAAATGTTACATTAATGTAACCAAAGTATGTAAAATAGTTGCTTTATAATTCTTTGTTCTTCTACAGTTCTGTCACAGGCAGGTAGGTTTGTCAAAAGCCTAAGTAAGGCTAATCACAAGATCCTTTTTTGACTTATTGAAACTTCTAACATGTGTCCCTACTGAGCCTTAAGTTCCTCCAAATTCTCAGCAGTTACCAATAGGATCAGTTACCAAAGTAAGAAGGTATAACTGTTTTTACATGAACCCATGCTTAATATAGTTTCGGCAGCTGTAATCAGGTGTATTTCTTCAGTTCTTTCAGATAACTTGTTAGTACAGGATGCATTTCTGGGAATTGTGGAAATAATTGTAGTAACACATTGATTCTCACTTTAAAATAATATAACAATGTATTAACTGAGGTATACCATAAATGGGGAAAGGGAGGTAAGGCTGAGCAATCATGGTGTCTGTATGGCCATCTACAAAATACATAGATTAGTACACTGCACCAGCTTTTAAAACTAATGGTATTTCAAAACACACATTCATATTTATTGTTTCAACTATACTGATTGATTCTGCTAAGTGCCTTTATTCAGCTCTTTATATTAATTAAAGGCTCCATTTAGCAGACCCTGTGCAGACAAAAGGGTTGCTGGCACTTGGTAGGGATTATTTGCTGTTAAATTAATCATACTAGGGATCTTGACAACCCAGTTTAGAAATTAGGACTGCCTTCTTTAGAGAATTTTATATGGTTTTATTGCATTAAGGTTATCAACCAGAAAGAAACAGTCATATATCTCACCTCATTCCTCTTTATTTTTATTTGAAAATAAGTGGTGCAGCCAAGTCTCCCAGGCTGGTAGGGTTACGAAAACTGAAGAACTAGTATTAGGCAAGGGGAATGGTTAAGTTGCCAAAGTTGTCCTGGTAAATTGCCAAAGAATCCTATACATGAGACAAAAGGAGAAAGTTTCTTCTGTCCTTCCATGTAGTTGGAATGGAGAAGATTGTGTGGTAGTGGGAGACTAGTGCTCAGTCTGCCATGTAGCCCATTGGGTAAATTTTAGCCAGTTACCTTGTCAGTCTAATCTACCTAATAGAATAGTTGTGAGGAGATTCTTGGGGGGAAACCATGTATATGGGAAGGGGAATGTAATTGTGAGGAGATAGAGGGGGGGAAAACCCTGAACTCATTACACAAAAGGTGGGATAAAAAATATGACATATGTGTCATACTTTTGTCACATCCTTTCTCTCCTGAGATAAGGGCAGGGCTTTTTTTGTAGAAAAAGCCCAGCAGGAACTCATTAGCATAATAGGCCACACCCCTGACAACACAGCTTTTAGCATAATAGGCCACACCCCATGTCTTTCCTTGGCTTGCCAGGGCGCCCTGCGGCTGTGCGGAGCCCGGACAAGCTGGCCCTTGGACAGGCCGGGGAAGGTTCGGGGAGTCATTTAAATGCTGCCCCGATCCTACCAGGGCCCCCTGGCCTGCCCGCCTTGGAGTTGCTGGAGGGGGGGGGGTGATCTCCAGGCCTTCCCTCTATAGCCACACATGCAGAGGTTTTGGCTGTAGTGGGCGTGGCCAACTCTGAAGCCGGCCAGAACTCCGTTCCTGTGCGTTCCTGCCCAAAAATAGCCCTGGATAAGGGCAGTGCGCATGGTTTTTGTTATGTTAGATGCATAGACAGAAATATCACTCTGGAGAAGGAGGAAGGGATGTTACTTATAACATTTCCCACTATGGAAGATGTAAGTGAAAGAGGAAGAGATCTTGTTCCCTAATAGATCTTGTCCACAATTCGTCAGGAATGCAGTCACATTTAAATCCTGTTATGATGGTCATAGTGTCAATTTGATTCAATATTCTAGGTAATTAATTTGTGTACATTGCCTTGGCCAATTTTGGAAGGGTGACTAATAAATGTCAACAACGACTAAATAGGTAGGTCTTTAAGAACACTTCTCAATTTTAGGGAATGTTGCTGGCTGGGGAACTGGTATTTCCTTTTAGTGCTCAGGACCAAATGAGTGTGGGGCACAGAATACAGATGTTCTCCTTGGATTCAAACCTTGGCTTCTTATGAATATATTTTTGGAATTATTCCCATCCATACAAGTCTGTGCATCTGCAAGTACCCATGTGTATACCTATGTGTATACCAGCTGAGCTCTGAGCAGGAGCAGGAGAGAGAGCTGTGAGAGTGGTGAGTGGGTTTCTTTTACTTGCTTTCAGCTGAGAGAATTCAGCTAAGGATATTTTGTGGGAAAACTGTGTTTAGCAGTGTGTGGAAGCACTTAGAGTTCTTGCAGAGTCCTGGCTGATTGAGTGTGGGAGAGGAACGGGCATTGTTTGACTGGGATTGCCTGTAATTGAGAGGAAGTGGAAGGGGCATTGTTTTGCCTGTGATTGAGTGCCTGGGTGAATTTGAATTTGAATAGCTGCTGCCTGACCTCTGCTGGGGGAGGCCTCTATTTAAGGAAGCACCTTGGCAGAGGCACGAGCCTCTGGCACGAGCCGAAGGGTGAGCTAAAGGGCTCTTTGCCTGTGTAAGGGTGAGCTAAAGGGCTCTTTGCCTGTGGCTCTTAGCCTAGGGACTCTTAGACTAGGGGCGCTGTAAGAAGCCCAAAAAGAGCCAGAAAGACAAGGCCCTAGGCTCTTTGTCTTTCCCGTAAAATAATTTGACTTGATAACAAAACCCACATAAATACCAAGGGTGTAAAAGGGGGATTATATTTATTTATTTTAAAAGAATTATGAAGCCAGAATGCCAGCAGGGGGTTGGGGGCTATCCAGTGTTTTGCACGGAGTGTCACATGTATGACTATCTGCCCACTGGGCAGAAGTCTTGGGTGTGTCCTCGGTGCAAGGAGCTCCTGGTTCTCAGGGAACGTGTGTGCTCCCTTGAGGCCAAGGTGGCTGACCTGGAGAAGCAGAGACAGTCAGCTAGGCGCACAGAAAAGACTCTCGGGGACTTGTTAGCTACGTCCCACTCTGGATCTGGCAGCCCCGCTGCTGTCAGGGAGCATGAGGGTCTAGGGGAAACAGGGCACCATGCTGAGGATAAGGGGAATGTGCCCTCAGAAGGGACCTCTTCCCCAGCTGGTGAGCGGCTCTCCTTTTGCACCAAGGAACCATCCCTGAGCAGGGTGGGAGGGGGGCTCTTGGTAGTGGGTGATTCGATCCTTAGGCAGGTAGACAGCTGGGTGGCGAACCCGCGTACTGACCGTATGGTGACTTGCCTGCCTGGTGCGAAGGTAGCGGACATTACGCGTGTTTTAGATAGGCTGGTAGATAGTGCTGGGGAGGAGCCAGTGGTCGTGGTGCATGTCGGCACCAACGATGTGGGGAAATGCAGTCGTGAGGTCCTGGAGGAGAAATTTAGGCTGCTGGGCAGGAAACTTAGGTCCAGGACCTCCAAGGTAGCCTTCTCAGAAGTGTTACCTGTTCCACGCGCAGGGCCGGAGAGACAGGCAGAGATCAGGAGTCTCAATGCGTGGATGAGACGATGGTGTAGGGGGGAAGGGTTCAGGTTTGTTAGGCACTGGGATACTTTTTGGAACAAGAGGGAGCTGTACAGGCGAGACGGTCTCCACTTGTCCCGAGAAGGAACCAGGCTGCTGGCACTTAAAATCAAAAAGGTGGCAGAGCAGCTTTTAAACTGAATATTGGGGGAAAGCCGACAGGAGATGAAAAGTCTCTGGTTCGGGTTGGCTCATCTGAGAGAGGTGAGGGGGTACCGGTTGCTTTTCTACAGGGAGGTGGATTGAAATTGTCCACAGAGGCCATGGCTGGTGACATGGACTGCCGGACAACGACTCGAGATAGCAAGAGGAAGGATGCAGGCTTAACTTGTAAGGGAAATTACAGCTGTTTCTATACAAATGCTAGAAGTGTCCGAGGTAAAATCGGGGAGTTGGAGTGCTTGGTGTCGGAGGGAAAAATAGACATTGTGGGTATTTCTGAAACTTGGTGGGATGAGGAAAATCAGTGGGACACAGTGATTCCCGGTTATATATTATATCGGAAGGATAGGGGGGGAAGGGTTGGAGGTGGGGTAGCTCTGTATGTCAGAGAGGGTATAAAGTCTAGAAAGATTGAGAGGCTAAGTGAATTGGATTCGCTTCTGGAAGTTCTATGGGTTGAAATAGGGGGGCCAAAAGGAAACTTAACACTGGGAGTTTGTTATCGCCCACCAGATCAAAAGATAGAGGAGGATTATAAAATGATGAATGCCTTAAAGATAGCAACTAGACAAAAACACTGTGTAATAATAGGTGATTTTAACTACCCACACATTGATTGGGTCAATATGTGTTCTAGCCGGGAAAAAGAGATTGAGTTTCTAGACACTCTAAATGACTGTGCTATGGAGCAGATGGTCACGGAACCTACCAGGGGAGAGGCGATCCTTGATTTGGTCCTAAGTAACACTCAAGACCTGGTGAGAGATGTAAAAGTGATTGCACCGCTTGGAAACAGTGATCATAATGTTGTTGAGTTCATCATTTGTACAAATAGAGAATTGGCCAAAAAGACTCACACAACCATTTTTAACTTTAAAAGGGGTAATTTCTCTGATATGAGGGGACACGTGGGGAGGAAACTGAAAGGAAAAGTAGAAAGGGTCAAAACAATTGGGGAAGCTTGGGATCTATTTAAAACTACGATCCTAGAAGCTCAAAAAATATATATTCCGCAGGTTAGGAAAGGCACAAACAGGTATAGGAAAAAGCCTGCATGGTTAACAAACAGAGTAATGGAGGCTGTAAAAAGTAAAAAGAATTCCTTTAAGCAGTGGAAAGCTAGTCACAGTGAGGCTGATAAAACGGAACACAGGCTATGGCAAATAAAATGCAAGTCTGAGGTCAGGCAGGCAAAAAGGGAATATGAGGAGCATATAGCAAAAAACGTAAAAACCAACAATAAAACTTTCTTCAAATACATTAGAAACAGGAAACCAGCCAGGGAGGCAGTGGGGCCCTTGGACGACCAAGGGGTAAAAGGAGTATTGAAGGATGATAGGGAAATGGCTGAGAAGCTAAATGCATTTTTTGCCTCCGTCTTCACTGTGGAAGATGAGAAGTGCTTGCCCACTCCAGAACCACTGATTTCAGGAGGGGTGTTGAAAGACCTGAGTCAGATTGAGGTGACGAGAGAGGAGGTCCTAAAACTGATAGACAACTTAAAAACTGAAAAATCACCAGGCCCAGATGGCATACATCCGAGAGTTCTGAAAGAACTCAAATGTGAACTTGTAGATCTCCTGACAAAGATATGTAATCTTTCCTTAAAATCTGCCTCCATTCCTGAGGATTGGAAGGTAGCTAATGTCACTCCCATCTTTAAAAAGGGTTCCAGAGGAGATCCGGGAAATTACAGGCCAGTCAGTCTGACGTCGATACCGGGTAAATTGGTGGAAACCATTATTAAGGAAAGAATTAGTAGGCACATAGATGAACAAAACCTATTGAGGCAGACTCAGCACGGTTTCTGTAAGGGAAGATCTTGTCTCACTAACCTGTTAGTGTTCTTTGAGGGGGTGAACAAACATGTGGACAAGGGGGATCCAATAGATATTATTTACCTTGACTTCCAGAAAGCTTTTGATAAAGTTCCTCATCAAAGGCTCCTAAGTAAGCTCAAAAATCATGGGATAGAAGGACAAGTCCTTTTATGGATCAAAAACTGGCTAGTTCATAGAAAACAGAGAGTGAGTGTAGGTGGGCAATTTTCTCAGTGGAGGGTGGTAAGCAGTGGGGTACCGCAGGGATCAGTACTTGGTCCACTGCTTTTTAACTTGTTCATTAATGATTTGGAGATGGGAGTAAGCAGTGAAGTGGCTAAATTTGCGGATGATACAAAGTTGTTCAGGGTGGTGAAAACCAGTGAGGATTGTGAGGCACTCCAAGGGGATCTGTCAAGGATGGGCGAGTGGGCGTCAACATGGCAAATGGGGTTCAATGTGGCCAAGTGCAAGGTGATGCACATTGGAGCCAAAAATCCTAAATATAAATACACATTGATGGGGTCTGAACTGGCAGAGACTGAGCAAGAGAGAGATCTTGGAGTTGTAGTGGATAACTCACTGAAAATGTCGAGACAGTGTGTGACTGCAATAAAGAAGGCCAATGCTATGCTGGGGATTATTAGGAAGGGTATTGAAAACAGATCAGCCAATATAATAATGCCCCTATATAAATCAATGGTGAGACCTCATTTGGAATACTGTGTGCAGTTCTGGGCACCACACCTTAAAAAGGATATTATAGCTTTGGAAAAAGTGCAGAAAAGGGCAACTCGAATGATAAAAGGGTTGGAACACTTTCCCTATGAGGAAAGGTTAAAGCGCTTAGGGCTCTTTAGCTTGGAGAAAAGACGACTGAGGGGTGACATGATCGAGGTTTATAAGATTATGCATGGGAAAGAGCAGGTAAAGAAAGAGGTACTTTTCTCCCTTTCTCACAATACAAGAACTCGTGGGCACTCCATGAAACTGCAGAGCGGTCGGGTTAGAACGGATAAAAGGAAGTACTTCTTCACCCAAAGAGTGATTAACACATGGAATTCACTGCCACAGGAAGTGGTGGGTGCTACAAGCATGGACGGCTTCAAAAGGGAATTAGATAAGCATATGGAGCAGAGGTCCATCAGTGGCTATTAGCCACAAGGTATAGCTAGGGGCTCTGGGGCAAGTGATGCTCTGTCTTCTTGGTGCTTGGGGGGGGGGTCAACAGTGGGAGGGCTTCTAATGTCCTGGCCCCACTGCTGGACCTCCTGATGGCACTGGTATTTCTGGCCACTGTGTGACACAGAGTGTTGGACTGGATGGGCCTTTGGCCTGATCCAACATTGGCGTCTCTTATGTTCTTATGTTCTTATGTTCTTATGGAATTTAGGCTTGCCAAGCAACTGAACTCGCATTTTAAGGCCACCACAATGTTTAAACAGTTTTGGAGTCAGGGAAATACATTTCTTTTTTTAGAAAAAGCTTTGTCTTTGTGTTACAGGCATAAAAGGTTAATGTATCTCTTAAAAAATACTTATTTCATCTTCATTCTGAACAGCTGTGAAAAGATTTCAGAAATATGTCTCTTGTTAGGCATCTACTAACTGGTCTGTCACTGCCATTAAAAGAAAAAGTTGATTTGGGAAACTGTTTCCAAGGATACATCATCTCCCCCCATCCCCACTCCTGTATTAGAAGGCGCTCCTAAGATTCTGATGTACTGTGGAAGATATTTTGGTCAGTAGAAATACTTCTTTATTTGGCAAAATGTTACAAGAATTGAGGCTATTCAGGGCTGAAGACATAGGTAGGATGCTGATGATATTTCTCTCCTCATTGCCAAGTTCTTTTGCATCCTTAGCCAATACTTTGGGAAGCAGCTGAGCTAATGTGTTTCAGGCCTTCTGCAAGACCCATTTCTGGAAGTAATGAATGACACTCATAGATTTCTGCTGCCTACGTTTTCACTTACCCACAGATTTTAACAACTAGATAGCATTCCAATTTTCAGTCCATGCTTTTTTCCAGTTGTTCCTCATTTACAAATACCTATTATACATAATGTCACACTTCTTTTTTTTAGCGATGTGCTTAAAAATTATTGTCGCACTTCGTTTTTTTTAAAGCAATGTGTTCAAAATCAAAGTATTGCCAAGGTTAGGCTATAAATGCAAGCCCTAGTTTTGTCAGACTCAGTTCTGGTTCTTCTAATTTGCTGCTGCTTTTAGTGTTCTTTGTGCTGGGTATTTTGTAAAGGGAAAAAAAGATTTTGTAGGGAGGGAAAGGAACCCAGAAATTAGGGATTAGATCCACAGAACTGATAACTTTTGAACAGTATACCTGGCTGGTTAGGTATGATACAAAATGGCTTTGTTATTGTTCCTTTTCAACCTCAGGATCTAAAAAGGGAACTGTTTTTTTGACAACTGAAAAGATGCATCAGCTGACCTCTGTTCCTGAACACATTTGAACAGAAAGTTGAATAGGTGTTCTCATATCCAGAGATCACTCATGATTACAATTGTGAATTTTAGACTCTGTATAATACAGATATAATATCATACAGATATAATAATATAATACAGATGAAACCTTGTCTCTTCATGTATTGAATTGATTGACTGTTTTGAGTGAAATAAAATAGAAATCATGATCTCTTTAAGACTAACCAAGTTTATTTCAGCATAAGCTTTTGTGAGTCATACCTCACTTCTTCAGATGCTTAATATGAAATGCAAATGAAATTATATGGAGTTGTTCAGTGTTTTTTTCCTCTTCATTCCTTTCTCAAAATCCCATGGAGAACATAAAACGTTTTTTAAAAACCCTGAAACATATTTTTCATCTCCAGTCTTCTGTGCAGGGACATATTGGGACTGCGCTTGCACAGGCCAGCCACTGGAGGCTCTCTTACAGCTACTTTAGTATTTCCTTAACACTCCAAGGGGAGCCACTCCCCTGCAGAGCTTATTAGAAGTGAAGTTTTCTTTGCTTCCTCGGGACTCTCCCTTCTTTGGGAAATGTTGCAGACGGCTTTTTTTTAAAAACGAGGTACAAAAATGAACACCTTCTCTGCCTTTTCTGCTTGGGTGAGGCCCATAGTACAATCATGTGCAAGATTTGCCTCCAATTTACCCCGAAACCTGCTCAGATCGAGCAGTGCACTTAAAGGTAAGCTTACGGGAGAAAGCGCTCTCTTAGTCTAATAGCCCGGCAGCGAAAACACCTGCCCTGGCAGAGCACAGTCAATCTTTGTCTTCGAAATCACTGGTTAGAACTGACCAACTTGCAAGCCCGCCATTGAGCGTCTTGTTTCCTTCGGTTCCAGGGACAGAACCAAAGCATTAGGTCCAATTGCCTGCCTATTCAGCTGAACACTGCATGTTTGAACCCTTGCCTAAGAAAACCCATTCCAAATCCAAACAGAAGGAGAAACATAATTCCAGTTCCAAGACACTTCCGGAACTGATTAACTCTTCGGTTCCAGCCAAACCATTTTCAGTTCTGATGGAATGAAGGGAAGTATCCCCGCCACGAATGCTTTCTCCGTATGCCTCCCCGGCTCATTCGTTCTCAGAAGAGGAAATAGAGCCTGGCCAGCGTGCATTGGCAGTTCCAGCAGCTAGTCAACTGTTGGAACCATCCTCCCCTGCACCGTGGCAGAGTTCTATGCCTGCACTAGATAGAATTATGGCTGCGCTGCTGCCAGACATTTCTAATGTAGATAGGCCATCCCATAGAGATTTGCACCAATCTAAAATATTTAAGTAACTTGAACATCAGATTGCATGAAGTAGCTACCACAATGCAGTAACCATTTCAAGCATCCTCTCTGTCAAGTTTAAATCTTGAGCAGTGGCCCTTAGATAGTGTACATTTCATTTTTGTCATGGAATGGCTTGCTTTGACAAAATCTTAAAACCTCTGCTGGCAAGATAAAATTTAGCATGGAAATGTATGGATCCTCAGACATTTTGCTCCTCATTTCAGTTTTTGCGTATCTGAGTACAAAATAAATGTGTGACTCATCAATTGTAAAAGGGGTATCTACGTAGAACCAGGCTTGTGTTTCTTTATAATGTTAAGAAGTAGGTCAGATCAGCAGTTACAACTTTTAAATAACAAACGAAGTTTGAGTCCAGTGGCACCTTTAAGACCAACAAAGTTTTACTCTGGGTATAAGCTTTCGTGTGCATGAACACTTCTTTGGGTATCCTCCACACTTGATAAGGCATGTGTGTATCTTGTACCCAGGTTCATTTTCAGTTGAACTTGCCTCTTTTGAAAGTAGAAGCTGTTGCAGAGAACAGCTCCAACAAAAGCTTGTAGAATGATTGTGAGGTCCTGCTATGTAAATTATTACACTGATGTAAATTGTTTTTTTTTAATCCATACCCTTTCTGTCCATTCTACTTTAAGGTGTTGTCAGTCTCTGTAATGTAAGGGAAGGATCAACTCATGGTATGTTTGCAAACAGTATTTTTTTGAGGGAAGCAGAGCAGGATCAACAGCACCTAGGAACAGGAAGGAGTACAGCCTTCCAAGGAAGTTTGGAGGCATGAGGTCTATGAGTCAGGGAATGTAAGAGAATGAAAAGGTAGCCTGTATGCTACCATTTCACTCAGCAGAGCTTGAAACCTTCCTCCTGCTTAAGTAGTTGTTCCTCTGGCAAAAGAGACACTTTGAGTTTGGAGAAAGGTCTTTATGATGGTGGAAGGCTGAGAGATAAGGTACAGGCTACTGTACTTTGCTGAATAGCATGGTTAAAAGGACAGATCTTTGATTCTAAACATCCAGTAATATATAACGTGGTGAATTGATGTTAAATATCTCTTGGTAGGTGTTGTGAGATTCCGTACCTCACACACTCCATCCTCAAAATGGACTAGAAAATTTGCAACACAGAACAGGGAATTATTTTCCAAAAGGCCTTGACTTAATTGGACAGGTTTCATGTACTTTCAAAGGTAATTTAGCTTACAGTGTGACAGGGTGCTATTACGGGGGAAACTATTAACAGGCACAGCTTATACATGAATGGAGCTTTGACAGGTGAGCATGTTTTCAGTTCAGAGTTTTTTGCCTCCTTCTAAGCCAGTGGAGAACCTGACAACTTTCTGCTAGAAGCCCTATAGTATGGTCAGTTTAGCCCCTTGTACTTTTGTAATGTTAGACTTTACTGCTGGTGAAAACTTGGTGATAATTGTTTGAACAATTTCATTTTACTCTCTTTTGTTCTACTTTCCCACATGCATATGCAAATACCCCCCCCCCATAATTGACCAACTATAAAATGTGAAAATTAGCCCTCAGTGTTTCCCTTTAAAAGAAAATTCTCAGGCACATCCCTCATATTTTACTAATCAGCTCTTATTCTAAATCTTAGTTGCATAACTTAGTTGCATACCTCATCTCTGAAGGGTGCTTTAGTTTTGATATGATAGTTAGGTTCATTTTGTCATAATTTTCTGTGATTGCAGATTCCAGCAACCATGGAAATTACTACCCTTGGATCACACAGTACTTTATCCATGCACTGGCAAGATACGTCCATGCGATTGCATAGTGATCAATTTATGTCAAAAACGAGTGTGAACTAGCCACTTCATTGATGGCATGTAGGATAGAACAGTGGTTCACAAACTTTATGAGTGTGAGGAAACTGTTTTAACATCAAAACTTGTTGCAAACTCATTATGGTTGCCAACCACTAGGTGGGGTCTGGAATTCTTCAGTTGATTTCAACACTACAGAGATCAGTTCCCTTGGAGAAATTGGCATTATCCCCCTGCTGAGGTCCCTCCCCTTCCCAGAACCTGCTCTCCTAGGCTGCACCCCCAAATATCCAGGAATTTCCCAAGTTAGAGTTGGCAACCTTAGAACCCCCACACAATAGTTGTTCCACTGTTATTGTCCATTGATTGAGAGAATACATAAAGAAAAATGAGAAAATAGGTAACAAAAAAATACTGTGAATTCAGTAACAGTTTAAATGAATTTGTATTTTAGTAAACACAGCAGCATCTACATGCATTTGAAAGCAGTAGTATGTATACGTGCAAGATCTATATATAAAATTAATTATCAGAACCACACTAACAGTTATCTTAACTGTCCCTTGGTGAGCAATGGACCCTAGGTTTTAGGGATTTCTTTTTTAATACTGAATTTTCCTACCTTATTCTACCACATATATTTAGTTACCGGAGGTGGGGAGGATGGTATGTATTTTAGCAAAGGTGTGCAGATTTATGATGTAAATACATGAAGTGTGGCAGTCTTAGTGCTTCTGGGGTCCTGGGCAAAAGTCAAGGAGGAGTTCCAGCAGCCAGGGGACAGACAGAGCAGATTTCTGGTTGCTGCCTTGAAGGTGCTTCTCTCGCCATGACTCCAGTCCAGAGGCAACACACAAAGGTAGATAGTGTTAGTCCAAAAATAATATCAAGCATCTCAGAACCCAAAACTGATTTTCTCCCCCAGAAATATCTTAAACAACTCTGCCAGGCTAGGCAAAAGTGACTGCTTCCTCAACCTTTTCAATTATGATTCAAAGTACATTCCAGATGATTGGAACAAAGGATTTCTTGTTGTAACTACTGCCTGTCAGGGGCAGGCAGTACAGACCAATGACTTGAAACAGTCTAAGAAAGCTTCATATGTTTGCATAGTTTGGAGTTACTGGTGTAGTGACCTAGAATGACCCCTTTCCTATCACCATCAGTAGTTAGTCTACACTGGGGTAGCCAAACTTGCGTAACGTAAGAGCCACAGAATAAACGTCAGATGTTTGAACAAATATTGCATGTTTTCACTGAGAAATATGCAAATTTGCTTTTTATTAACATTCAGTGAGACTGCCAAAAATAACAAAAGTGATAAAAGCAGATATTGGTAATGATATTTATTTCTCCAGTGATATTTGTTTGCTAATGATATTTAGCTTCCCCTGCCGCCCTGCTGAGAGCCGCACAATATGTGTGAAAGAGCCGCATGCGGCTCCCGAGCCACAGTTTGGCCACCCCTGGTCTATACTCATGGGGATTTGCTTTGATGCCCAATGAACTTTCAGTCCTTGACAGAACAATTGGGGGATGCTTATTTATTTTGGTTTAAACTGTGCTTTTTTTGTGGTAAGGTGTCTTCCAAAAGAGCTCACAGATATCAAAATGTAACACAAATAATGACTGAAGTGCAAGAGAGAATTGGTGGAGAGAATTCTCAATTGTGCTAGATCCAGACATGATCAAAAGATGCCTGGCACCTCCCCCATTCACCCGTGGCCTTAGTGATGGCACTTGGGTTGGAGGAAGGGGGGAACCTCACCTCCATAACGTGCTGTTGGATCTCTGGGAGCTGCAGATCTTTTTCACAGTTGATAACATGGTGATTACTAATCTAGGTGGCAAAATAAATGAGAGGTCTAGTGTCAGCTTAACAAGTAACAAAATTTACTCCAGCATAATATTTCTTGAGTCAGAGCTCTATTCAGATGTGTGAGGCAAAATAAGTGGCTTTCTAAACAGAAGCAGCTAGCGGCATTTGAAAATACCTTAACTGGGGGGGGGGCTTTTGAGTTGGGAGGGAAATGCAGTTTGGTCGTGTTCTTTATTTCTTCACATATAGGAAAACCGAGCTCTGACCTGGATAGGGTCAGCCCTGGTTTGTATTTGGATGAGTGATCTCCGAGGAATACCAGGGTAGTGATACAGAGGCAGGCAATGGCAAATCACCTCTGAATGTCTCTTGCCTTTGAAATGCTTAGGGGATCGCCATAAGTCAGCTGTGACTTGATCTCACACACACACACAAAAAGCAAACCTGAGCTCTAGTTTCAAGTACTAGTAATACCAGTCTAATACTCCAGGGGAGTTTAATGCTGATTCCTAAAAGCCCTGCTTGCCTCTCAGTTTAGTCTTTGCAGGCCAACACTGCTAAAAGATAAATGAGAAATAGTATGATTTTGCCTTTGTCAAACTGATATTTTAGAAATGGATAATAATGGGTGGGGAGGCTACCCTCCCCCCCAAATCCAGCCCCTTCTTTTCCATGCTTACCAAGCTGCCCTAGGGTGGCTGAAAGGGAGATGCTGTGTCCTGCTGAAGCTCCTTGGCTCCTGGCAGCTGCCTGATGTAGCTCTGGGCCTTTCTGGGCTGACAGAGATGTGGGAGGGACTAGGGAAGCCAACCAGCAGGCAATTAGGCAAGCATCCCTGACTGGGCTAGTATCAATGCTCCCTCTAAGCTGTGGAGTCTTGTGAACAAAAACTCCACTTTGTGAGCTACTGGCATTAAATTTGGCTACTGCATAAATTAGTTTGCTCTGGAGCCATCCTTCCTGTTGTTGTTGTTGTTGTTGTTCAGTCGCACGGTCGAGTCCGACTCTTCGCGACCCCATGGACCAGATCACGACAGGCCTTCCGCCGTCCTCTGAAGTTAGCCATCCTTCCTAAGCTAAGACAAAAATGTGTGAGCCGGAGGCTAAAAAGCTGTGAGCTAGCTCACACTAACTCAGCTTAGAGGGAACACTGGCTAGTATGCATTTGGGAGCCTCTGGTTAAGGGTCTAGATGAGGCTATGGACCCAGTTGGAGAGGCATGTCTACACTGCAGCAAGTAGCTTAGTGGATGAACTCCACTATAGAGTCAAGCCGGGAAGGGGATGTGCCATGGCTGGGTAGATTCATGGACCCCTTTAAATAACTGTCCCTCCTGGGGTCACAGCCTACAAGTTGTGAACCACTGGGAATAGAGTCTTATGGTTAACTGAGAAGTATTGGTTAATTGTTAATGCCAGCTATTGCAGATGCAACATAGCCTCTACTTTAATCATGATTATGAGAGTACAGTGAAGTTCAGGCTTGTATGCTTCTTTCCCCATTCCCTTCCCTTGTAGGTTTTACTTATAAACTTACAGCTGCACTGATGCTAATTATAGTTGGCGCTAATGAGTGTTTAACTTTTTTTTGTTAAAAAGCTAGCATAGTTAGCATTGTTGTAGACACAACATTGTGCCATGGTTATCATTTTTTATGCAGAATGTTTAGATTCTTGCAGCATAGAACTATGCATGAAAGCCTGCATTAATCATAATAAACTTACAGTAGATTTCATTCTGTGTTAGAGGGTGGGAGACTAGAATCCTTTTATAGTATAAGAAGAATGAACATCTGTGTCTTGAAACTTAAACTGGAAATATTAAATACTCTTTATTTTCTTCATTGTCCCTGTAAATTTCCCAGGGTAGATTGCCTACTAGAGTGACCAGTTTCAATTTTAAAAAATCAGATTGAAAAGTATCTGGATACTTCAAATACAAATGTTGTTCAAAGATGAGGAACTAGTAAGATTTGACTCTTGATAGACCACAGTGAGCCCCCTTTTCTGTGCAGTGAATCATGACAGCTGCTGCACTGGAAATGAGGTGGGAAATATTTGGAATAAATTAGTACTTTGTTTCATACAGAGGTATCTAGTTTTCCTTTTTTGGTATGTTCTTCTGGCAACAGCACATCTCTGGCTATCTCATAATCACCTAACAATGACACTGATACTCTTCCAACAAGGGATTCCCCTCTTCCTCCTAAACACATTCTCACAACAGAGAGAAAACAAAGTGTGAGGCTCCTCCACAACTGAGACAGTCTCCCTGCCTTCTACCATCCTGCCACCAAAGAGGACATCTGGCCTACCGGCCTCAGAATTGGGAAGGAGAGGGGGTTCCTGCACTTGCTCCTCCATCTTGCTGCTCAGGGCTGCCTCTTAGCCTCTCCTCTCCCAGCCCTCCCCAAATCCAGGCTTGGCCTTGCCTTCTGACCATGCCCTCCCTGCTGCCTGACTCCCAGCCTTGTTCTTGGCTGTATCCGAGTGGATCCCAGCTGCTACTTTCTCTCAGGGTTCCTCACATGGGTAAGTCAGGCTATCCTCAGCTTGGGTAGCTGGGGCAGAATTTCTGATATGAAGGTATCCTTGAGCAATAGAGAATGTTGATTCCTGCCTGAGATACAAGGGTCTGCTACCATCTCTCTTTCCTTGATCTTTGTTTGGCACTTCCATGGCACCTAGATAAGGAGTAGCAACAAAAAACATCTTTACATGACCTAGAAGGGAAGAATTTGCATAGGAGAGGTTAACCATCATAAACAGATGGGCAGCATTACATCTACATATGGTATAGCTGAATTTGCTGCTTCCAAACAGAGAACGAATGTGGGGTAGTGGTTGGACTGCAAGGTTAGGACTAGAAAGACCCATATTTGGGTCCAGGTCATATCTACTCAGATGTGGTGTTCACATGGTAACCTTGGGTAAATCACATTATCTCAAGTCTGATTTATTTCAAAGAGTTGTATGAGGGGGGAAATGGAGTAAGCGAGAATGACTTCTGCCACCCTTCTTGGAGGAAGGGTATCATAATAAGACTAAGAATAAGGCCTGTTATGGAAATAAATACAACGAGCTCTAGAAAGAGGCTCTAGTAGAGTGCCCCGGCCTTGTGCACTCAGCGTCAATTTGCTGTGACGACCTCAGCAGGGTATAATGACACAGAGTCCACCATTTTCTCCAGAGGAACTGATCTCTGCTACCTCACCTGGACATTGGCAACAATGGTTCCCCAGGAGGAAATGGCTGGTCTGGAGGGTGGAGTCTATGGCATTGTACCTGTCTGAGGTCCCACCTTTCCTCAAACCCCACCCTCTCCAGGCTCCACCCCTCAAATCTCCAGGAATTTCCCAACCTGGAGGTAGCAACCCTATCTCCTTCCCAGCCAACCATCAACCAAGCTTTATCTGCCCCTCTGATTTCAGCTTTTTATCTCCTCCCCCCTCCCTCCTGGAGAGGAGTTGTAATTCTGAGTGATCTCCAGCCACCACCTGGAGATTAGCAACAATGGTTCCTCAGGAGGAAATGGCTGGTTTGGAGGGTGAAGTCTATGGCATTGTACCTGTCTGAGATCCCACCCCTCCTCAAACCCCACACTCTCTAGGCTCCACCCCTCAAGTGTCCAGGAATTCCCCAACCTGGAGTTGGCAACCCTATCTCCTTCCCAGCCAACCATCAACCTGCCATTATCTGCCACTCACTCTTCAGCTTTCCATCTCCCTCCCACATACATACACACCTGCAGCTTTCCATCTCCCACCCACCTGCAGCCTCTACCATGCTCTGAAGCCCTGACTGCTACGTCACATTGGCTGTCATAGGGGGGTCATCTCAGCAGAGTATGAGGACACAGAGTCCACCATTTTCTCCAGGGGAACTGATCTCTGCCATCTGGAGAGCAGTTGTAATTCTGAGTTATCTCCAGTCCTCACCTGGAGATTGGCAACAATGGTTCCCCAGGAGGAAATGTAGTCTTTCTCTGCAATGGGGACCAAAGCAGCTTATATCATTCTCCTCTCCCCCTTTTGACTTGCACAACAACCCTGTTTTACTGACAGAACCAAGTCAGCCGCACAGCAGGGGGTTGAAGAGAATGGTTTGACAGCTGCTGGCCCACCTTAGTAGCCAGCCAGCCATGGCGGAGATAAGCAGGAGAGAGCCGTTTTCACAGTTTATTCTGACAGGAAAGTGGCCAAGTGGGCGGGGGAGGGGGTTACGTTGAAAGTCTGTGACTGGTCCTAAATCACAGCTTCCACAGCAAGTACCTGGGTCTGGCAGACCCTGCTCTGAAGCGCTAAGTGCTGTGCGTAAGGTAGACAATCTCCAGGTGGAGCCTGAAGATCGCTGGGTATCACAACTGAACTCCAGACAACAGATCTCTCTCTCTCTCCCCCTGGAGAAAATAACTGCTTTGGAGGGTGGGCTCTATGACATTCTGTTCAGCTGAGGCCTCTTCCCTCCCCAAACTCTAGCTTCCTTAGACTGGCTTCCTTATACACAGAAAATTCAGAAATTTCCCAAGCTGGAGCTGGCAACTCTAGTCCCCCATGAGTTCCTCACAAAGGCCTGGAAAGGGTTTCCTTCCTTTATCTTTTTACTGACAGAACCAAGCTTGATAGCCTACCAATAGCCACTGAGGGAAAAGTTAGTCCCACAGAGGGGCCAAGCAGGAGAAGTGTCTTTGTCAGGAGAGACAGCCGTTTGCCAGTTATTCTGACAGGGAATGGTGGTTGAAGTGGAAGTGGGCGGGGAAGAGGAGCAGACCCAGCACCCAGCCAATGGCACGCGAATACTCTTGAGTGGCGTCTGATGGGCCAATGGCTGATGGAGCACATTGCACAGCCAATTGGAGAGCTGGAAATGGCCAAAACGCTAAGAGGATTATTATATAGAGATGACTGATAGGTGATTAAATAAAATGAGAAAATAAAAGGTCTGCCTTTGGGAAAGGGGGGGGGGTTGGTTCTCATTTGGTTAAATAGTTATACTCTGCATGTCAGATTAATGAAAGGTTTGGACAGAAACATAATGCTTTTCTTTTTGTGTATGAATAACATGCAAATACTAAATTGCATCTGTGCCTTTGGCAGATGACTACAACCTCTGTACTGAAAAAAGCCTTTAAAGCAAATTTCTATTGTTTAAAAGAAGGTATAGTTTTTGTTTTGCTTTGTTTTACCAAAACTTATTTTCCCCAGGAGCACCCTTTTGGCAAAGTCTGTTTACAAATTAAACAAAGTTGAGAAGGCAGTGTTCTTTGTGACCATTTGACCTAGTCTGGTCAATTTGATATCCTTGTGTTGGCATGTCACAGTTTTAAGCAGCCTTTTATTTAGTATACATGTCACATTTAGACTTCATATCATGCATGGCTTTCCTTCCTGCTTTCAGGTTTCTCCCATTCTGCCTTTACATTTGGAATAGAGAGTCATATTAGCCAGTCCAACATCAATGGAACACTAGTGCCACCTGCTGCCCTCATCTCCATCCTTCAGAAAGGTCTGCAGTATGTGGAAGCTGAGATCAGCATCAATGAGGTAAGTATCATTATTGCCTTGTGCAGAAAAAAAACACAGAACATGTCAAGATGCTGAGCCTATCCCCTTGAGAGCATCTGAAAGGGTAGTTTTTCCACAGATGGTCTCAATACAAACTCTCTTGCTTTTATATGTTGTCGAAGGCTTTCTCTCTTGAGCACCTGAAGAGCTTAAAAATATTGTTGATACTTCTATAAAAATGTCAGTTATTTTCATAACTTAAGTGAAGTTGTTTCCAGTTTCCATTGGAGGAGGCAACACCACCTCTGAGGCATTCTGTCAGTAATAAGACGTCTACTGATAATGCAGAATTATCTTCAGTTTGATATCCTGCCTAGTGTAGTTTACACAGGCTCTCTAGATAGTTAAACCAGTTTACTAGCCAAGGCTCACTGAGAATGATCCAAGGATGATTCACCTGACCTTGGTGTAGTGAATGTCAGTTACCGGTGTGTGCTGGTGGATGAATTCAAGGTGGAGGCATCAGAGCAAAGATGTCTAGTCATGAGTTGCCCTAGTTTAAAACTTCAACAAAGGTGCTGTGATTTGATAATCTGGAAAAGTGGTTACTTTGATTACATTACATTGAGTGGCCACCATATACCCAGTAGGAGTTGCCACTCTTTAAAAGGCTGTGAAATTGATCTGAAAAAGCATTGCTCATAGCATAGTACTTTTCAAATTTAAATATAGTTTCTGGGATTTAGTTCTCAGCTTGTTTTATTATTGATCTGGTGAACACTTTGGCAACACCCTGAAAATATTTTTTTTAATCTGTGACACATTCATATCCCAACCTAAATTCCAGTGTCACTTGGCATAGAAAAATGTCACACATTTTTTAAAACAACATAATAATAATATAATGTTGGTCAGTAATATTTTACAGAAAGTACATATCTCTCTGTTGTGACATAGATGTTCTCCAGATTATCAGGAGGGTTATCAGTTTGCAGCAGAGGCTGTATTTTTCCCACTTTCTTAAAACTACTTCCCTGGAACACTGGGGGACAAATTTATAGGGGTGGGGTTTTTTTTACCCCAGAATGCCAAAGTCAACATGAGTGTATTTCCAGGATTGTTTTGTAATTAGGAGCCAAAAACACCAGCCTGAAAATACCTTATTCTTGTTTATCGGCTATTGTTTCAGCCAGATATAGAGGGGGGTGGTTTTTTGGCTATCGAGCATAGCCAATCCTAGATAATCAAGGGGTGGGTGGGTTGCCAGCTCAGCAAATGCCAGCTCAACAAATCCAAGCAAGGGGGCGTTGCAAGCCCAACACAGCCAGAACATGTACAGAGTGCCCAGCAGAACCAATGCCACTATGGCAATGCCAGCTCAACAAATCCAATCGGGGGGGGGGGGGGACCTGTGGGCAATCCCACCCAAAAAAACCCAAGGGGGGGGGGGGGGGTTGCAAGCCTAGCACAGTCAGTGCATGTACCGAGTGCTCAGCAGAACCAGTGCATGTACAGAGTGCCCAGCAAAACCAATGCCACTGTGGCAGTGCCAGCTCAACAAATCCAAGCAAGGGGGGGGTCCAAGGCCAGCATAGCCAGTGCATGTACAGAGTAACTAGAAGTACCAGTACAATGTATGAGTGCCCAGCTAAACCTGGTGCCTTCCCTTAAATGCTTTCTTTTTTCCCTTCATTGAAAACAATGGAGGGTGGGGGCAACCCTCTCCCCCCCTTGCTTGGATCTGTTGAACTGGCATTGCCACAATGGCACTGGTTCTGCTGGGTTTAGAACCCCCCCCCTTCCGTTTTTTACTGAAGAGACTCTCTGGTTTGACATCAGTCCTGGTTTTTGGTTTTTTTTCTTTTTTCTTTTTTGCTGTTTTCCCTCCACCATTGGAAACAATGGAGGGTGGGGGCACCTTCTTTGGGGGTTGGGGGCCCATAGAATTGGACCCCCTGGGTCAATCTTTTTGAAACTTGGGGGGGGGGGGTTGAGGAAAGGCATCAGAAGCTATGCAGAAATTTTGGTGTTTCTATATCAAAAAACAGCCCCCCACCACAGATACCCCAAGATAGATTCCCCATTTATTATAATGGTCCCCATATTATAATGGAACCGGGGGGGGGCAATCTTCTTTCCCCCCTCCCTTTCTTTTCCCCCCTCCCTCTTTCTAGTCTCACTTTTTCTTTTACTGCATTGATAAAGGGCTTTTTATTTCTGTTAAGGAATTGGAGGGAAATATTGTTTTAGGATGTAATTACAAGTGCCTTTACAGTAAATTTTGTACAAAATTTAACAAAACGTAAGTAATAAAATTATTTCTTTCTAATACAGCTTGGAAGCAAATAAAAAACCCCTGCATTATTAAAATGTGCCATGTGCTTTAAAGTTCTCTGAGAATACTCTTTTTGAAATAATGGACTGCCTTTTTGACAGTCAGTAGCATCAGACCATTGAATTAGTTGCTGGGCACACAACAGTCTTGCGGTACTGAATGGATAGGGTGTCAGGGACCACGGGAGGAAACCATGCCTGCCTCAGAACTGAGCTCATCTCCTTCAGGGAATTTACACTATAAAATCCAGGTCTTAATATCAATGTAACAATGGGCAGTGCTGGCTGCATTCAGACATCGCAACAAACTGTTTGTATGTGATGAGCATGAATCTGTGTTGCCATGCTTTCATGTTCCCTATTCCCCTCACTTTTGGGCCTCATGCCTGGAATGCAGTTGAAGACTTCCCGCTTTCTGAATCCATAGAGCAAATCTCATTTTGTCATGACATCTAAATAGAGTTACAACAAAACTCTAAATAGAGTTGCCTGGGTAATTTAGCGTTTGTATTCTAATCTAAGACATAGTTTACTCCCAGGTTTGTAGGGAGTTTGTAGGAAGAGGTCAGATTCCATTATCTTCGGGCATTTGCATCTCTGTGTTATGATCAGTTGGAGTTTGGCTTCAGAAACCAGGGAGTCTTCAGTGAGGGGAGAGGCATATGATATGAGCATGGAAACATATTCATGCCATCACAAACAGAAGTTTGTTCCTTGAGCTTTGTATACACTGCTGTGACATTTGAATGCAGGCACGCTGCTGCTTTCTAAACCTAATCAGCATATAATATGCAGCTGGCACGACCTGCTGCTTTTTAGAGGTTTATAGTGCAATCCAAAGCAGATTTTCAATACTCTAAGTCCATTAAAGTCAATATGTTTAGAAGGTGACTCTGCTTAGGATGACTGTCATATTATATTTTTAATTGCTACTGTCTTCGTTTGCAAGCAATTCGCTGTTTATAGCAATCCAAGTGAATTACATTTTCAGACTGGGGAAGTGCCCATTTTAAATACTAGTTTCCATGTCGACTGCTAAACTGAAAATACTGTGTTAAGCATTTTTAGCCAAGCCATGATGCTTTATTTATTTGGAAATGCTACTGTTAGATTGCCTATCTTTGATAAAACTCCATTTGTAAGATAAGTGCCATCTGCTATTTTTAATGGATTGTTCTTGTTTACATATGTACATGAGACAGGTAAACTATTAAGAGTGATCAATACAAAATATAATTCAGAGGGTACTGGAAGCTTTCCAGTGCTAATGGAAGCTTTTAAAGACTATTAGATGATTCAGCATTTTATCCAAGGAACTGAATTTGGTCTTTTAAAGCATGCTTGTTTTGGAAATAATTGAATTTAATTGGGTATTTCTTAATAGCTATATTAAACCACCTTCCAGATAAAAATGCTTTAGATCAGACTGAATTATCATGTAAGGAAATATTGTCCACGTGTTTTCATAATCAGACACAGACTATGGTGATGAGTTATAGAAAAATCATATTCTTACTTGGGCAGGACAAGTTCAGAATAGGATAGAACCTGACATACTGATGGGGAGGGCATTCATGGTATATTACGGTAATCAGGAAAAATACCTGCAGATGTCTAAGGCTAATAATGTTGTTTTCCTCTGATGAAAAAAGCTGCTTTCGTCAGTGAACTGCTCCTTATGCTCCCACCCCCAAATGAAAAATGCTACTATTAGCAGAATGGATGTAGCCCAGTTAAAGGCTAGCTTATTTGGAACTGTATACTTCTAGATTTTCTTTGTAAAGTATCTTACATGAAAGTTACTAAGGAAGGCCCTTACTGGATTCCTCTTCTCTCCATTGTAGATGTTCCAGCTTTTCCAGATTACATAGCTAACGTTCTTATTAGAAAACACCCAATTAAAGTAATTTACTTCCAGATAAACATGCTTTAGGTCGGGCTGAATTATTTATTTGTTTTGCCCAATTTTCCCTCTTCACTGCAGTCCTCTATGCCGCCTGTCATTTTGCCCATGAGTGTTGCCCAACCCTCAGCATTGGTTTTTCAGGGATTTGTGGAGACTGCTTGGGGAAGGGAAAGGCAGGTATGGTCTGCCCTGTGCTTTCTGTCTAAAGTGTTCCTTATAATATGGACTAGAAATGCTCTTGTCTCTACCCACATTAATTGTAGCTATGGTCAGGGGTCTTTTTGTAGAAAAAGAG
>NW_015169794.1:0-5098 GCF_001447785.1 Gekko japonicus
GGAAAAACACATACAGGGTAATCCTCAATTACTAGTTTTCCAAGTGGTAGGGTTTTCCGCCACGTGGTTGCTTGGTTGGGTGTGTCAAAAGTATGATTTTTTTCCCACCAGTTTGCTGTTCTGCCATATAAAGGCAAAAAATAGGGTGTTTATAATGTGGCAAATTTTTCCTACATTTTTAATGTGGTTGGGTAGTCCTTTTTATTGGTAATCCAAAACTGTTGATGTTGAACATGGAAGGTAATTGATCCAAACTGGGGAGTTCCATGGCTCGTCATCTTATAAGAAAGTTTATTGCCCCTATATTTTTATCCATCATTTTCAGCTTTGCAGTATCAACAATTCTTTATATACTTTAAAACAGCATTTTTGTGAAGGTTTCTTCTTGTTTAAAATTTTAATTTATACTTTTGAGCTTAACTAAGGGACAACACCCTGATATCTGGGGAGTAGTTCTATGTGTTGTATGGTTAAGTATGTGAACAGATCCTTCATTCTGGTAAGTAAAACTTTCTGATACATTTGTCCTTTCCCCCCATGTTGTAGCCGTGATTTGTATGTATGCACACAAAGTCAACTGGGGCACCATTTAAAAAAAAATAAGAAATCACTTGGGTAGTAAAGGCAAACTGAGAACTGACATTTATAATTAAAGTTATACACAGTATAATACTACATTGTAATGGGGGAAACAGAAAATTATTTAGGTTTTTTATTTATTTCATTTACACTTTTTTAAAAAAAACTTTCTTTTTCCCCAATTGCAACCCAAAGCAGTGTGCTCCTCCATTTTATCTTCTGGTGCCAAGTGCTTCTGCTCTCAAGAACAGTGTCCTTCAAGCAGCTGAAAAGCACCTAACACCAAAGGAACACACTCTGCAATGGATGGGGCACAGCTTAAGACCCCACCCACTGTTTTTAAGGACAAAATGAAACTATTGCTGAAGGAACTCAAAATTTGTTATGTACATGAAACAAAAAGGAATCTCAATAAAAAGAGAGTATGGAAGAAGTGAGAAAAAGTCATACTCACGTGTAAACATTGTGAGGAACCAAGGAATAGCATACAGCTAAAACAAAGTGGAAAGGGGGAAAATACATTGTTAAAGGAGCTCCTTGTAAATTTTCTATTACATTTTAGTGAAGTACTTCTGGATTGTCTAACTGCACTGAGAAGTTAAGGCAAGCAGCACCTCAAAGCCAGATTGCAGCTTACATCTCAATTATGATATATCACCAATATTGCAAATTAAACTTTAGAAAGATTTTCTATATTTCTATATTCTGTACAATGATTGTAATCGAGGGGTTTTGACGGAACTGTAATGCATGCTCCATATGGCTTTTTGGCATCAACTAAGCAGTCCAGCTCCTGCCTACCTAGCAGTTCGAAAGCAAGAAATTGCAAGTAGATAAATAGGTACCACTTCGGTGGGAAGGTAACAGCGTTCCGTGCATCTTGGTGTTTAGTCATGCCGGCCACATGACCATGGAAATGTCTTCGGACAGCGCTGGCTCTTCGGCTTTGAAACGGATATGAGCACTGCAACCCTAGTCGGATTCGACTGGCTTTCGAGCAAGGGAACCTTTACCCTTTACCTTTAAGCAGTATGTCATAGTGAATATTTATTTAAAATACTTATATTTTAGAAATATTTCCTTAAAGTATTTATTTATTAAAAACATTTTATGTCACCTTTCCAAATCTGGTGAAAGGCACTCCTGACTACTGCTGCTACCTGATTATCCATAAGAACATAAGAGACGCCAATGTTGGATCAGGCCAAAGGCCCATCCAGTCCAACACTCTGTCACACAGTGGCCAAAAATACCAGGTGCCATCAGAAGGTCCACCAGTGGGGCCAAGACATTAGAAGCCCTCCCACTGTTGACCCCCCCAACAGGAGGTCCAGGTCCAGCAGCACCCCCAAGCTATGAACCTCCTCCTTTATGGGTAGTACAACTCTACCCAGAAGAGGAGATAACCCTATTCCTGGATCAAACCTTCCCACAACTAGTAGCAGCTCTGTTTTGTCAGGACTAAGTTTCAGTTTGTTAGCCCTCATCCATTCCAAAACTGCTTCCAGCACCTGTTCATGGTTTCTTCAACCTTGCTGGCATCTACTGGAAGTGTGAGATAGAACTGAGTGTTATCCACATATTGGGGGCAACTCAGCACAACTATGACAGAATATATAAACTTCTGGACCACCCAGGAAATCCTTTTGTGTACTACAGCTAATGCTGTAGAACATTCCGCTCTGCATGCATTGGCTGAAGAAGTCTGAAGACCATCTGTGTGCCCAGGCATAAACTCACAGCCACCCAATCGGTGCAGTAGGTGTGGGGGAAAGCCATGGTTCACTCACACGGCTTTACTCCACATCTTTGGCTCCCAACAGGTGGCTGTGATTTTGGGTGCACACACACAAACACACACACACTCCTCAGATCCTCCAGACTTTTGTAGCCAGTGTGTGTGTCTGCCTGTGGTCATGTTCAGCCACCCCTAAACCTCCAACACTAGCAGAGCAGCTCGTTTACCCAAGCTGCTTCTCCTTCTCCTCCACCTTAAATGTGATAATGATCAACTTTGTTGTATTATTTGGGTCTCAGGACTAGACCAACATTCCCCCCCCTTTTTTTTCTTTTTTGGCCTGCAGCCTTTATTGACCAAGCTGAACCAGAAGGTGAAGGAGAAGTGCAAGCCAACCCAGCAGTTTGAATACAGGGAAACAGTAAAGGCTAAAGTGTCTCTTTTCCTGCTTTCCTTAAAGAGGCATAGGCTGCAGCCCGGCAAGCACCCTCCTTCTCCCTCTACCTTGCAATGCCCCTCCAAGCAAGCAGCCAACCTGTTCCAAGGTGAGGATGCAACCCAGCAGCTGAAGGGGTGGTGGGTCAGAGCAAAGATGAGGCAGTGCTGGCAACAGAACTGACAGTGAGATCAGCATCCCATGGGCGAAGGGGGAAAGGGCCTGGGGGAACTCTAGATGGGATAGGGAGCCCAGGGAGAGATGCCTTCCAAGTATGTTCCCAGTAATTTAATGGTCAATCCTCCCCGACTCTATACTGCACTGGCTGTCTGCTAGTTACAGCTGATAGGATATTTGCATCAATTTTGGGAGGCGGGGGTAAAAATCAACAAGAACAAACCTCTAAAGTGCTCACATTTATAGACAACAGTTCACAGAAACACTGTATGTCTGGTACGTTCAGGGCAGGGAATTTGGGATTGCTGCCAGAGCATTGTGGGTTCTTATCATTGCAGAAACGCCCACCGCTAACGGATGATTTTGCATTCATTTCACTGTCAAAGGGCAAGTGGTCTCTCTGGTAGCAGGAATTGCTCTGACAGAACAAAACTCCTGCTGTTCACAAACAATTACTTCCTTCCATTGCAACCGTTACCTGCAGTTGCATAAATGAAAGGTACAGGCCTAATTTTTATACATCACTGAGACACGAAGAGGTCACCATGGAGACCATTAAAGTGCTTTAAGACTCAGAACTACTGAGCTGATCACAAAGACATGTCAGATCTCCCCATCTGACAGGTAATCAATATAAACCAAAAAAAGTCATAAACAGGTATGTGACTGCACTACCCAAAGTGAAGGTTACATTGTAGTTCCCCTCCCCAACAATATAAACATTCTGGAAACAGGGAAGAGTTAGCTCTGTTGAGAAAGCAAATACGGTAAAGTCAGAATTATCTGTTTTTTATAGCATTCTACCTTGGTGGAGAGAAATAGTTCGGTTTAAAAGAAAGAAAAAGACACACAATAATCTTGTGAAATAGTTGAGGCGTACTCTTAGTACACATTCCCAGTAATTTAATGGTCAATCCTCCCTGACTCTATACTGCACTGTCTGCTAGTTACAACTGATAGGATATTTGCATCAATTTTGGGAGGCGGGGGTAAAAATCAACAAGAACAAACCTCTAAAGTGCTCACATTTATAGACAACAGTTCACAGAAACACTGTATGTCTGGTACGTTCAGGGCAGGGAATTTGGGATTGCTGCCAGAGCATTGTGGGTTCTTATCATTGCAGAAACGCCCACCGCTAACGGATGATTTTGCATTCATTTCACTGTCAAAGGGCAAGTGGTCTCTCTGGTAGCAGGAATTGCTCTGACAGAACAAAACTCCTGCTGTTCACAAACAATTACTTCCTTCCATTGCAACCGTTACCTGCAGTTGCATAAATGAAAGGTACAGGCCTAATTTTTATACATCACTGAGACACGAAGAGGTCACCATGGAGACCATTAAAGTGCTTTAAGACTCAGAACTACTGAGCTGATCACAAAGACATGTCAGATCTCCCCATCTGACAGGTAATCAATATAAACCAAAAAAAGTCATAAACAGGTATGTGACTGCACTACCCAAAGTGAAGGTTACATTGTAGTTCCCTTCCCCACCAATATAAACATTCTGGAAACAGGGAAGAGTTAGCTCTGTTGAGAAAGCAAATACGGTAAAGTCAGAATTATCTGTTTTTTATAGCATTCTACCTTGGTGGAGAGAAATAGTTTGGTTTAAAAGAAAGAAAAGGACACACAATAATCTTGTGAAATAGTTGAGGCGTACTCTTAGTACACACTGCCCCCTAGCAACCTCCCTCTGGTATAGCCAAGTGTCAGACAGCTCAAATAGTTACTGCAATGCTTCCTTAAATTTTTCATTTGAAAGATGTAGTATGAATCATATGTTAGGAACTGTATCTATTTTTACTTCATTCCAACACTTTTCAGTATTAATTATGCCTTAGCCTTAAAAAAGCTATAGAACTTCCAATGTTTAAAGTATTACAATCTTATGCTAGTTAGCCTCCCAATAATTCTGTGAAGCAAGTATGTTTTTGAGATTTTCTTTTTATTACGAACAGGTTAGAAACATACATAGACTCTTGACACAGGGTCTAATGGTCCGTCAACACTGACTAATATGAGAGTTCCGGTTTAAGCGTTTCCCCGCTCGGACGCGTCTCGTCTTGCTCAGATGGAGACGTGCTGAGACCCGGCTGACGGGAGGGGTTCGAGTTTGCCCCGGACCCCCCCCCCCCCCGGCGACTCCCGAGAACGACCACC
>NW_015169794.1:5220-5676 GCF_001447785.1 Gekko japonicus
ACTAAAAAGACTTCCAAAAGATCTCCAAGGCTACAAACTGTGAGTTGAACAAAGCTCAGGTGGAAAATAAGCGAATGGAGCCTTGGTAGTAATTGGAAGTGCCTAAGTTTGAAGCGCGGGGGGGAGGAGATTTCAAGCCCCCCCATATGAGTAAACTGTAAAAACGGTTTTAAAGCGAGAATAAAAAGACTTTGAGCCAAACCAAGCATATAAGAAGCTAAGCGAATGCAAAAGTTGCTAAAATATACGAAGCGGAATTAAAACGCATAACTTTTGCTTTGTTTTGGAAAACTTCTTGTTGATATTATGGCTGGGAGAGGATGAAGAGCGCCGGAGAAAAAACTGGTGACCGGAAATAACATCCCAACGACTCCCTCCCAGAACCAAGAAGCATCTACAGACTTCTCTTCGTTGTTAGCAAATGCACTGCAACCTCTAATGGATCAGATGACTACT